>NC_058419.1:39446031-39555472 GCF_002201575.2 Neomonachus schauinslandi | reverse complement strand
AGCAGGTAGCCCGATGCGGGACTCGATCCCGGGACTCCAGGATCATGACCTGAGCCGAAGGCAGTCGCTTAACCAACTGAGCCACCCAGGCGCCCTATCACTTTCTTTCTTTATGGAGTTATACTCGACACACAATGATCTATTAGTTTCAGGTGTACAACCTAGTATTTTGATTTTTTTGATATTTTGATATATTATGAAATGATCACCTTGGTAGGGCTAATTACCATCTGTCATTGTACAAAATTATCACAATATTATTGACTATATTCCCCATGCTGTACATTACATCACTTTCCTTTATTATAGTACTTATTGTTATTAGTTGTTTCCAGACCTATCCTCTCCACTAGATTAAAAGCTTTTGGAGGATGGATGCTACAGCTCAGTGATGTTTTAACCTCTGTGCACATAGTAGGTACTCAGTAAAAGTTTACGGAATGAATATATTAATGAATATTTGACCCTTACCATACCTATCTTCCATGGACATTTTCTTGTGTTTTTGAAGCTGTTATGTGATAGTATGTTAAATATATATGTACTGCTGAGAAGGCTGTTCTGGAATCAGCAGTATCCTGGCATGCTTTTGGAATCAGGTGGCCTACAAGGAAGATATGCTGTGGTATCTCGGCCCCTTCTGGCCCTGAGATTCTGTGACCATGACATTTCACTTTAGAGAATTTGTGTTGTTTGTGGGACACAAGCCCCACAGAATCTAGGAGCCTTCATGTACAAGTGTCTCTGGTAAGCCCTATTAGAAGATGTGTCGTTCAGAGCCATTTTCTCATTTGCTTGCAATTTTATGAAATAACCCTTAGAAATCTAGTCAATGACTGGAAAACGTATTAAAGTAAGACATAGCAGAAATGGCAGAGTGAGGGCCTCTGAAAAGTATCTATTCTAGCAATGGAAAAAACTGGCAAAAATGGTCAGAATCAACATTTTCAGAACTGTGGACATTCACCAAAGGCTTGCAACAATCTGGGGAGTATTTATTCAAGAAAAGCAGCTGCATTTTGGTAAGAATAGTAAGCTTCGTGGTGTTTTCACTTGCCCTATGCCCATCCCTTGCTCTCCAGCCCTGTAGGAGCCTTGGGAATGTACAGCCTCCAATCACAGGGAAAGCCAGTAGCCTGACAGCCATTGCAGGACACAGAATGGGGTTGAAGTTCCTGTAAAGCCACGTTTTTATTTTATTTTTTAAAAGAGTTTATTTATTTATTTGAGAGAGAGAGAGAAAGAGGGAGAGAGAGCATGAGCAGGGGGAGGGGCAGGGGCAGAGGGAGAGAGAGAAGCAGACTCCCCACTGAGCAGGGGGTCTGACTTGGGGCTTGATCCCAGGACCCCAAGATCATGACCTGAGCCGAAGGCAGATGCTTAACTGACTGAGCCACCCAGGCACCCCAAGCCTCATTTTTAGAGAATTGTCATTATTTGATCTTTCTGATGGTTCCTTGGAAGACCCCACTTGCAAGACTGTATTTATTTGCCCTGACTTGGAGGGGCAGGGGCTTTTTTTTTTTTTTTTTAATAAAACTATTAGAGGTGCAGCCACTATGGAAAACAGTATGGAGGTTCCTCAAAAATTAAAAATAGAAATATCATACGATCTAGTAATTCCATTTCTGGGTATTTACCTGAAGAAAACAAAAACATGAATTAGAAAAGATATATGTACCCCTATGTTTGTTATAGCATTATTTACACTAGCCAAGATATGGAAGCAACCCAACTGTCCATCAGTAGATGAAAGGATAAAGAAGATGTGTGTGTGTGTATGTGTGTGTGTGTGTGTGTGTGTATGTATAATGGAATATTACTCAACCATAAAAACAAATGAAATCTTGCCATTTGTGACAACATGGTTGGATCTAGAGGGTATTATGTTAAATGAAATAAGTCAGGCAGAGAAATAATTTCACTTGTATGTGGAATCTAAAAAACAAAACAAGCAAACAAACAAACCAGGAACAGACTCATAATTACAGAGAACAAACTGGTGGTTGCCAGAGGGGAAAGGGGTGAGGGAATGGGTAAAATAGGTGAAAGGGATTAAGAGGTATAAACTTCCAGTTATAAAATAAATAAGTCATGGGGACTGAAAGTATAGCATAGGGAATATAGTCAATAATATTGTAATAATTTTATACGGTGACAGATGGTGGCTACACTTATTGTGGTGACTACTGAGTAATGTATAAATTGTCAAATCACTGTGTTGTACACCTAGAATTAATATAATATTGTATGTCATCTATACTTCAATTAAAAATAAAATGATAAAATAAGAAAACCATTATAGAGGTAATTGATTAACTTCATGGCTGCCTGAGGCAGTAGATAACCAAAAAGCTTAAAAGAAAAAGCTAAGGAAGGTGGCACCTGGGTGGCTCAGTCGTTAGGCGTCTGCCTTCGGCTCAGGTCATGATCCCAGGGTCCTGGGATCGAGCCCCGCATTGGGCTCCCTGCTCTGCGGGAGGCCTGCTTCTCCCTCTCCCACTCCCCACTGCTTGTGTTCCCTCTCTCGCTGTGTCTCTCTCTGTCAAATAAATAAACAAAATCTTAAAAAAAAAAAAAAAAAGAAAAAGAAAAAGCTAAGGAATAGCATGTCTTGGAGCTTGAAAAGTTGGGGCATACCCCTGGGAATCTAGAAGACTATCTGCATACTCAGGGCTGCGTATATTCCCAGTGTTGTGTACATGCTCAGGAAAGACCGGAGGGGGCTCTAAGCTTTCACTCTGGCTGATCCCAAACTCTGCACAAGGGAAGACTAAGGCAGAGTTATCACCTGCCTGGCTGAGTGTGGAAGCATGTCCCAACATGTACACAGAGCCTCTTGGCCAAGACTGGGAGACTTGCTGTTTCCAGGAGTTTAAGGAAGTCTTTGTTCAGTTATTAGCTGACCACTAAGCCAACCCAGCAGAGACTTCAGTGCAATAATCATTATTAAAGTAAAATGGAACAGAGTTAAGCCTGTTGTTCATCAGACCTTGTAGAAGCAAGTTCTTGGTCCACCCAGCTGTGGTCTTTGTAGCTCTGCCTGTATAGTTCCTATCTCTTTCAACAGGCCGAATGGGCAGGAACTCAGATGGGGCTGATGTCTTGTTTCTTGTTTTTAAGACAAGATAAAGGTAGTGTATGAAAAAAAATTGTTTTTAAAAAGGACTGTGTTAGTCAGAAGTGATTCTGTTGGAAACGCGACTTCAGTTCTGCACCTCAGTGATGTCCCAGTTTGCTTCTTCATTGCTCTGAGTTCTTGTGGACGACCTATTCCCCTTTCCTAGCCAGACTCTCCTGGATATACCCTCCCCATGTTACCGTTCTTTGCTTCTGTTAACCTCATCTGTTCTGGCTTTCATTTGCTTCATCCACGTAGCTTCACCGGGGGCTGGCTGTAGCCTGACACACTGCATTCTGGGAGTCCATCTTCTAAGGGGAGAATCAGGAAGAATAGAGACAGTAACGACCTTCTTGCTGGCCTGAGAAGTGCTGAAGAGCAAGGGGACAATTCTCTGGCTACCATTTTTGTCAGGGCCATCCCAAATGAAGCAGCACAGTTCTCACAGGCTTGAAGGGGCTGTACTAATTTGACCAGATGGCTGGGCCATGACTCACTGAGACAGGGTTGGCGATAGAGAAATGTTGTTGTTGTTGTTGTTGTTTTTTGGCCAGTACTAAAAAAAGACCCAAGGCTTATATGCATACATGCTGTACGTTCATCCAGTGCCGCCCTTCCTCACCCCACCAAGGGAATGCCAGACAGGCTGCCCCTTTCCTGCACTCCTCTCAAGCTCCTTATTTTCTGACTCTGTTTCTAGGCTACACTGGATGGTCATTTTGACCTGATTTCTCCTGCCTGTGAGGGGTAGAGAGTAGGGTGGGAAGGTACATGGTGTGACTTACGCCACCTCAGTCCACCACCTCCTGGGGATGGCCTGACCTGGGTGGTCATTTTTAGCCTGGTATTTCCTGGGCCTGGGCCAGGGGCTGAGGCCAGTGGAAGAAAGGGTAAGATGGCACAGTTTCCCTGGCAGATTCGGCAGTGATGAGCTTTCGCTGGGGAACAAAATGACTGCCTCATTTCTAACCTCTTTAGATTTGAAATACTGCCGGAGCCTCTAACCTTAATGATGAAAAACATCCTGAGGAGAAAAGCTACTTAAATCCCTGAAAGATTGGGCTTCTGTAATAAGTTTCAAGAAAAGCAGTATCCCTGGGTAGTGTGTTTCTAAAAGTATAACTTGAAACAAATTGTAACTTCCATTTGCACAAATTATGCAAAGTATAACCGCAGCCTCCAACCAAGTATTTTGAGCAGGTGGACCTGTTTTCATGATCAGATAGGACTCATTTATATTTAGGAACGTTTATTTCTATGAAAACAGCACGCTCCTGCCTTAGAAAACAAAGCCAAAAGAAAACAATTCCTCCTTTCAAGTGGGTTAAACATATCTCACAATGTCATTTTTACAGGAAAACTATTCCCATGGGGCTTTCAGGGGCTGCTTGGAGCTGCACAAAAGGGCCCCTACTCTCTCTGAGCTCCCTTCCCCATAGGAGCCGGGGAGCCTCCAAGAGCTCAGAGAAGGTGTGTGTTGGATGTGTTAGCTTTGAACTTGCAATGCATTGAAGTATGAACTATGAAATATACTGTCAATTTGATTTCTCTGGTTACAGGTTAAAATAGGTTTTTGTGGGCTAACTTGGAAACTTATTTACCACCTACAATATTATTTTCTCTCAGAAAATTGCTTAAAGAGAACTTTTGAGATAGGACCCCTTCATAAGTCAGTCTTAACTCTTTTAGCAGACTCTTTCCCCACAGGTGGTACAAAAGTGACTTTTACCTCATCCCACATTATGTGCTCCTAAGTTCTGGGAGTCTGGCCCATGAACTGCAACGTTTAATTATGTTTTATTCAGTTGGTTTATTTTGAGAGATAACCGCAGGCATCTGTGAATCCCAAGAACAAGTTAGTTTTATCTTCAGCTTCAAGATCCTTCTTTGCAGAAGTCATATGTGAATAAAATGGCAAATAAGAGTACTGTGAAAACATCTGGGCTTCTAGCTGAAATCTTACATTTTCACAGCTTTCACGTTTGTGACAGCCCCTTCCAAAGCCACTGGCCGCTTGAAACCTCACAGTGTTCCCTGTGATGTGGGCAGAAGTTAGGTATGAAAACATTAGGTATTATCGTATTACCTCGACACACTCTTGCTTAGGAGAAGCTAGCTAAGTGGCTATTTACAAAAAAGACCCCATGACAGGAAGATTCTGAAATGACTGCGACTGAATATTCAGAGATGGTGCCAAATGGGACCACGAGAAAGGGAAGGTAAAGATAGATGATCAAAAGGAAATCCCTCTACTAAAGGATTTTGAGGCCTCCTGAGTATCTTTGTTCCTTAAAGAAAAGGATTTGCTTCCATGTGATTCAAGCCCATGACCTTCCACCTTCAGGACAGAGGTAATAATCAGTAAGCCACAGAAGCAAACCCCTTCCTTTACATTTTGCTGTAAGTTTCTCTCCTTTTCTTTCAGTTTTATCTAAGTATGAAAACCAGATTACTATTTTTGCTGACTACCTAGAAGAATTTCCAGATACAGATGAGCTGGTATGGATCTTGGGGAAACAGCATCTCCTCAAAACGGGTAAGGTTTGGTAGCATTTGTCTGTGAGAACCCAAATGAAGTGGGTGCCCGAGGTTCAGGTTCTGTCCATTTTTCCCTGTCGGGTTGGTGGAACGTTATTTTGGTCACCATTAATGCCACTCTTAGGTGGATATATGTGCCTTGTAGCCAGAGGAGTTCAAGCCTCAGACCCCTTGCTTGCATAGGTTCCTTCCAAGGCCCCGAGAGTCCCTAGCGGGGAGTTCATGTGGTCATAAGTGTTGGTACAATTTGAAAAAGTGAGATATATTTTTATTCTTCTCTTTAAAGGAGAGCCCCTGAATTCTGTAAGCCTTGGGTTTCATAAACCATGCACCCACTCCTAGTATCACTAACCAGTACTTAGTCTGCAATGCCTGGGCTACATACTTCTCATGCCCCTTGTGTCCTTTTCTGTCTAGATTCAAAACGCTGCCACCTAGGGGACTTCTAATCAGCCCATGGCTGTCGGAAACTCTCACACACTAAGGAGTCTTGTAGTTGTCAATCTTCCACTGACTGTTACTGTCTCGGTGTATTCTGACCTCGTATAGAACTTTTAGCCACTGCAGCTAGATGGGAAAGAGGCTGGGATATTTCTTCCCTACCCTTATATACTTATAGATTGGGGAAGACCTTTTCACCTAACACTGCTAACAACCCAGCACCCAGATGAAGCCTGAGCTTGGAGAGAGTCAACTCTGCTTTTTCTGTTTATCTGAGGAGAGATCCTCTTTGAAGGCCCTAGCATAGAGGAGGAGATAGGAAGGAGCTGATCACAATGCAAGAAATGCTTTGAAGAAAGACGCAAAAGCACTTGTGATGTTCTGTATCCATTTAGATTACAATGCCAGTTGCAATAGGTAGTATGGACACACTTTTACACCCTTAATTTGCTTAGCAGGGATCTCTCCTTTTTAGTTAAACATATGCACATGCACACACATGTGCGCCCCCCCCCCCCAGTTTTAGATAATGGGCAGCGGGTACCGATGAAAGATCCAGCCAACTGTCATCATTCAGGCAGGGGCTGATTGCCTTGCTAGTGGGTTATCCTTGCTTTTCCTATTCCTTGTCTTTTGGCCATGACCCCATGTTGCTCAGTGAGAGGGAGACAAGGAACCACCCAGCCAGTAGCTCTGGTCCAAACCTAGGTGAGGAGGAATGCTGAAATTACTTGGCTAAGATGAGATTGGGTCTCCTCTGCACTTCCCTAGCCCTCTTACAATAGAATTGACTGGTTATTTGAAAATGAGTTGGCTGCTGACTCAGAAATCAAAGGCAGATATCTTTAGACGGGATATGGTGATTTAATTGTAATTTCACATTTAATTACAGAAAAATCTAAGCTGTTGTCTGATATAAGTGCTCGCCTATGGTTTACATACAGAAGGAAATTTTCACCAATTGGTAGGTATATCATTTGTTGTGCTGTGCTTTCTTCCTTGTAGATAGCTTGCCTGAGGTTATCAGTGACTTCACAGAAACCTCAGAATTAACAGCTCACTGTGGCAAAGAATGGGCTTTAGGGGAATAGCTAAGTCTTAAACTATTTGGAAGTTTCATTGCCAAAGTGCCTTATCGTGTATGGTTCCTTGGCGTTAAGGTGTCACGCCAGCATACTTTTGAGTCCAACTCCAAGTGTTCAGGCACCAGATTGTATTCCTTGTTTTACTTCCAGGAGCACGAAGAAAGTCAAACTTCTAATTTGGGTAATATTTACTAAATTGTAATCCACTTCTTTGTGGAGCTACATGATCATTAAAGACAATTATTCCTTGAGAGAAAGAAAAGAATTCCTTTGTTTTCTTGCCCCTATGAAATGAAAGCACCTTGCCCCTGGAAGATGAATTATTATAGATTTCCTTGGAACTAATTAT
The DNA here is from genome assembly GCF_002201575.2 of Neomonachus schauinslandi. NCBI lineage: Eukaryota > Metazoa > Chordata > Mammalia > Carnivora > Phocidae > Neomonachus > Neomonachus schauinslandi. The sequence continues at coordinate 39,547,938 of NC_058419.1, read as the reverse complement.
AGGCTGTTAGAGTACCAGCTGCTGTCTAGAAAAACAAGACAGGTCAATAATAGGCTCCCTTTAGAGAAAATCCGTAAAATGTTTTGTGAGTAGGGTGGCCTATTCCTGCTATCATGGCCCTGTAGGAAAAGAGTATCAAATCCAAATGATAGAAGCTGTTCTCCTAAGAGAACATCCGTCTGACTGGTTTTGATGCAGGCCTGAACCTAGTAACTGGAGTGATATCCTCTTTTCTGATAAGTGCCCCAAACCCAAGTCTACATGGACAGTGTTTGCTCTCCACAGGGAGTACCCAAGCAGGAAAACAATCCAAGAACAATCTTTAGTACCCAGTGGTTTTGAACTGTTAACTTTCTCTAGGTGAAGAGATCTTCACAAGGCTTGAGAACATTTGCAGTTCAACTCTGACAACGTTTTGGCAATAGACGATCTCTTCTTTATGTGGACTTCACTGCATCCTTCCTGTACTAATGTGGCCTATAATCCGCCATTAGCAAGAGCCAAAGGGCTCCCCCTTCCAGTTGGCGAGTTGGCTCAATCCTCCCCGTCTTACTGTAGCAACTCTCCTTCAGTCCCCATGACCAAAGGAAAAGGGTGGTCCCCCATGGCCGTCTTATGAGGCTGATGACCCTCTTTAAAGTCAGTCTGGTGAGATGGTGCTCATAGCATCGTTTTTCACTTCCATGTTGGGGGGACGGAAAATAATGAAAGCAGAATGTCTCCTCTGCCATCCAAGTTACCTGATTTCACTGGTACCTCGAAAAAGGATATTGAGCTCAGGCTGGCCACATACGTGGGGTTTTCGTTACATCAGGTATTCTTAAAGTGGAAGCCATTGTCTTACTTCATTTATTAACTGGTTTTAGGCCTTTTAGAGATGTGGCCCATTTCTCATGTATTAGTAGCATTTTTAATGACGGCCACGTGCTTAACACCAGATATTTACACCATCCTGAGTGGGTTGTATAACCTTTCACAGATATTTTCTCCTTCAGTGTTTATGATATCCCCCGACGGTAGGCAGGGTATATGTGCTGTTGTTCCCAATCCACAGTTGAGACTTGGATCAGGCACCTAGAGACAGTCCTTCTGATGCCTAATCTAGGACTCTTTCCTCTATTTTATATTGTCCTTCTTGCTGTTCAGATCTTCCTAATGTATATTTAGCACAGTCAAGAGCGTTCCAGATCTCTTTGACCACGCCGATAATTCCCCTTGGTAGCACTGATTCCTTAACTAAGGTTCAGACTGGCCTCCCTGAAAAGTGAGCCAAGCAAAGCCAGGTTTGGTCAGGCAGATAATGATACGGCGTGGGTTAGTATTGGTAGTCATACCTGGCGGTCATCGACCACAACTGCGTGCACACCGAGCAAGAAGTCTCCAAGCAGAAAGCGTAAGGGGCAGGGTTTGTTCATTTGTTGGTTTTGTCTTTGGCCATAGAAACTGTTTCGGTTAACCCTGCGTCACCTTTGCAAGTCCCACCCTCTAACAAACCCTGTTGGCTGTCTGGCTGTCTCTCTCGCCTCTCTTTTCAGAGTCCGTGTGTTTGTCTGTCTGTCTGTCTTAGATGATTCCCACGTACGCTGATGTTTTGGGAGAGGGCAATTTAGGGAACTCACAGTCATTCCCGTCCATTTTGCCAACAGGGGGAACGGGCCCTTCATCAGATGCTGGCTGGGGATGTATGCTACGCTGCGGCCAAATGATGCTGGCTCAGGCGCTGATCTGCAGACACTTGGGAAGGGGTGAGTTAAATGGGTCCTCCCTCAGAGGCCTCTGCATTAGCACTGCCTGCTGGTGGCTTAGCATTGGGGCTGAGTGTCAGGAACACTCGGTAACAGAGCTGAAGGCCCTACAGTGCTCTCTGCAGGCCCCAGTGGCGGTGGGGGGGGCGGGGGGTCCGACGAGTCACCAAAGCCTCCCACGAGAAGGAAACAGCCGGCATTTCCTTGTGACTCACCCGGCCCCAGAGTTATTTTCCTGGGACAGAATTGAACAGGGAGGGAGGTGTGTCATTTAGAGTTTCCATCTTCACTATTGTTTGAGTGAGTCCTTAAACAGGTCAGATAACAAAGAGAGCAGGAAGAAGGGTGTGGCGGGTGGTCTGTTTCTTGACCTCATTTAAAATGTCTGCCTGGTGAAGGATGGAAGTGACCTAAAGGAAGTGCTTGATGAGGGAGTGGGTGCTATTTTGGTTTGGGTTCGCTGAGAATGTCCATTGGGCGACGAAGGAATCCTTAAATTAGATTTCTCAGGAGGCCACTTCATTAAGAACCTTCCGGTTATCTTTGTTGAAGCCCTTGAGTCTTGCTTTCTTGAGCCATGTGCGTGCTTCTCTGTGGGCATCTGGAGGATGACCTTGGCTGGGTGCCCGTGCAGGCACTTGGGTGAAAGGCGGGTTTCACCTGGGGATGAGGGAGGAAAAGGACCCCTTGGATGAGAAGGTACCTGCTGAGCTCATTGGCTGTTGCTCCCTGAGATTCCTTCAACCCCCCTGCCCCCGCCGCCCCTGGCTGCCACCACCCCGCTCGTGCAGCCTCACGCATCCCGCTGCAGTTGCCAGAGCAGATGGGAAAGATCCTGGGAGATTTTAGGGCTTTGAGGCCTTCTCTTCAGGGTTTAGAATAACCTGAACCTGCTTCTCCTGGGGAGTATCAGAATTCCAGTTTTACAGATGAAGAAATTGAGGCTCAAGAAGTAAGGTGACTTGCCCAGGGTCAAACAGCCAAGAGAAGGCATGGATTGGAGAAGAGAAGAAGGCAGGTCTCCCGACTCCTTGTGCAGTGATGTCTCCACTATGAGCATCTGGCTCAGAGCAGATCCGTTCTCTTTAACTTCCCGTGTATAAAACACAGCAAGATGATTCTCCTGGAAGTGACTTTTGTGGGAAGCAAGTGAGGAAGACATAAAACCCCACAGTCAGCCGTACGAGTTGTTTTAACAGAAAAGCAAACAGCAGGGAGAATTTGGAAATCAATCTTGCAGCTGAGATAAATTCAAAGATAGAATTTTGTAAAAGACGTGTTTTGGAGCACTTCCTATTCACTTACTTCATAGTTAAGGTGGAGTGCTCACTTATCACTGTCATCAGTCAATATTTAGTGGTACTTAGCAGCCAGCTAATCAGGGTTTCCCCAGACTTGGACAATTTGGTAACAAATGATGAAAAAAAAAGTTGGATGCAGTTCACCTTCTGAAGACTGTGCTGGCTACAAAGTTTAAAACTTTGGTTTCAGAACTATTGGAAGCAAAGAGATCAGAAGACTCTGGAGATAATGGCCTTTGACTTCAAGAATACTTCAGTCGTGAAGTTAAACTCTGTCTAAAATCTCAGGAAAGAAATTTGTGTCTCGGAAAGCAACTAAGCCCCAGAGAGCTGTCCCGTGAGACAGAGTTCCTAGAGCTGAGAGAATGGGAGAAGCACATCATCTGCAGCGGAGATTATGGAGAATTTTTACAGTTGTCCCGAGTCCTGGGATAAATAGGCTCTGTGGCATTTGCCGGGGGGGTGTGGGGGGGTGGGGGCCATGCCTAAGGCACAGAAGGGATTCCTCTAGATGTAATTATTTGGGTTTTGGTCACAAAGAAACCTTGAATACTTGATAGCAAAGGCATTTGTTTTTCCAAAGGTCAGTGTGGCCTTTTTCAAAGTTGTGTAAAAACGGCAGCTTGCCAATTTTTTTGAGCTTCCTTAGTTGTGAATTGTGTCTATCCCCTGCACACTGTTGAGTGTCCAAATAGCACTTCCCCCATGAGACTCTTTTGGCAATGCTGCCAAAATATACAGACCAAAGCCGTTGCCGTCTGTGTGGAGATTAGACAGTATGGCGTCGGGGTGTTATAAGGATATACTTCCGGGTTTTGTGGCGACCTCCTGCTCACAGAGTAGCTGACCAGAAAAGCCTTTTCTGACATCGTTTTCATGTAATATTTATCTAGCTTCAGCCCTTGGGCTAAGTCAACTCCTTGGTCAACTTGTTGTTTTGCTTTTACTTTACACCCACTGAGACTTTGAAAGTAATGTCTCCAGATGTCTTTGTCATCAAAATTGAAGTTTACTTAGGAATGTTCTAACCCAACGGCCCCTGCCTTCTAGCTGCAACTCCTTTGTTTTCCTTCTAACCTCGTAGTTACGGTAAGAGAGGTAATAAGCAGAGAGGGAATAAGTGGTTATAAAAATGACTTTAACTCATTTCTTTTCCTAAAAAGACTGGAACTGGGAGAAACAAAAAGAACAACCCAAAGAATACCAACGGATCCTCCAGTGCTTCTTAGATAGAAAGGACTGTTGCTACTCTATCCATCAAATGGGTAAGGTCACATCGGTGGTTTTAAGGCAATGTCTGCACCTGCGCTCTCATCCCCTGCCTTATATGTGGCTCTGTGAATTGTCCATCTGCTCAATTATTTATGCAAAAAACTAGGAGCTTGTGGCGTGCTGGAAGAACTTTTGCTAACGTCTTTTTTTTCCCCACATAAAAACAGCACAAATGGGTGTAGGAGAAGGGAAATCAATTGGCGAATGGTTTGGACCAAATACAGTTGCACAGGTGTTAAAGTAAGTAAAAGAGTCTGGCGTCCACCTTACTGTTCTGTCTCCTATGCCCCCTCTTCTGCTAACCCTGTGTCCCATCAGTCTAGCTCTTCTTGCCATCCCACTGAGCCGCCAAACATCTGTGCCATTTTGCTCCGACAGTTCTTTGAGATGGGTGCATGCGGACATCTGTTCTGGTAGATCAGAGTTGTATCCACTGGTACCGGTAGATGGGGAGGCACCTCAGGACTCCTTCAGTGTCTCTTCCCTCTCTGGGTTGGTGCTCACCTTCCAGAGAACCATCAGCCTGACGGTCACTTTGAAGCCAAAGGGCTAATGCTAAGTGGCGGCGGAGGCTGAGGCAGCCTACGCAGGACCCAGACTCCCACCTTGTAGAGTATAAAAGGCCTCATTCATTCATTCCTTCAATATTTACTGAGTGGCTCTACCATGCTAAGTGCTGGGTATATGGAAATAAACTCAACACGGTCCTTGCCTCGGGGAGCTCGCCACCTGTGGGAGGAGACCAACCCCTAGGGAGTCTTGGGATCAGTTTGCCATCTCTTAGCAGACTCCGGGTACCCCAGCGTGCTACTTTTGCCGTTGTTCTGTTAAATCACAGAACTCACCTCCCACAGCAAGGGGCAAGGTGGAGAATCTAAGACCAACATTTTAGAAGTGAACGGGGTGAGTGGCATCAGCACCTACACCTGCCTGTTGTCCCTCTCCTTCCCGATGCCTGCCACTGAGGGCAAACTCCGGGAGGGCAGAGATTGTATTTGTTTCGTTCACTGCCGTAACGCTAGCACATAAAACTGCCTGGCACCCACAGGTGCTCAACGAATACTTGAAGGATGAATGGAGATGGCATCCAGAATCTGGGGCCGGATTTAGGCCATCAGAAGGTTGGAACCATCTGGACTCCTTGGGGTGTAGCTTGCTTCTTCAATTCCTGGGCTCTCTGGAGGATGATGGTGGGACCTGCTCCATGACAAGTACCGAGGGGGTGCTGTTTCAGTTATTAGCCAGTCTTCGCTGAACCAGAATGCTCTGGAAATGTGCTCATGAGGGGAGTGGGCTGGGTTTCCTGGGGACCCAAGGGAAATCGGTATCTTGGCCTTACTCCTAGCTAATGGTTCCACCCCTCCGAGAGCACTTTCTTGCCTTAGTCCATAGTTCCTTTGGAGGGCACAGTTGACTCTGCTGAGTGAAGATCTGGCAGTATTTCGGGAACTGGTATAGGAAGCCAGGGTAGAACGCATAGAAGATGAATCAGAAGGGCCATGCCGGGCACCAGACCCAGCCTGAAATGGTTGGTTTTTTACGTGACATCCCTCAGAGTTTGCTTCTGTCTTCTAAAATTTGAAGTTCTTAACAACAGACAAATGGAAACATACATTTTTTTAAAGATTTTTTTATTTACTCATTTGAGACAGAGAGATATAGAGAGAGAGAGCATGAGCAGGGGAGAGGCAGAGGGAGAGGGAGAAGCAGGCTCCCAGCCGAGCCATGAGCCAGACATAGGGCTCCATCCCAGGACCCTGGGATCACGACCTGAGCCGAAGGCAGATGCTTAACCATCTGAGCCACCCAGGTGCCCCGGAAACATACATTTTTAAAAGAATTTAAGTGGGTCGGGCACCTGGGTGGCTCAACTGGTTAAGCAACTGCCTTCGGCTCAGGTCATGAGCCTGGAGTCCCGGAATCGAGTCCCGCATCCGGCTCCCTGCTCAGCAGGGAGTCCACTTCTCCCTCCGACCCTCCCCTATCTCATGCTCTCTCTCTCTTTTTCTCTCTCTTTCTCTCTCAAATAAATAAATAAATAAATCTTTAAAAAAAAAGAATTTAAGCGGGTCTTGATTCATTATTATTGTTACCATTAACAACAGAGTATTAGTATGGCAAGGAAAGGTAATATAGCAAAAGGAATGAAATTAAAGTTGAATGGTAATTAACCTCTTCCTGGGAGTTACTTTGGTTAGGAAAAGAATGAGTTTTTTTTCTTTCTTTCTTTGTGAGAGCGTGCACAAGCAGAGGGAGCTGCAGGCGGAGGGAGAAGCAGCCCCCCCACCCCCCCAGCAAGGAGCTGGACATGGGACTCAGTCCCAGGACCCTGGGAGCATGACCTGAGCCAAAGGCAGACACTTAACCAACTGAGCCACCCAGGCGCCTCTGTTTTTTGTTTTTGTTTTTTCTCTTTTGTCCAGTGAGACTGGGCTTTACCCAAGAATCCTAGAAGTACTCAGGTTAAACATGCCCTCTTTCAGATGGGCGACAGGGAAACATAAGGGAGATATGGTCATGCTGCTTTCCTCAGACCCCAGATGATCCCTCTGTGAAAGGGGTTTTCTTTCTAACCCCTTCCGAAGTCACACAATTCAGCATGCTCTCTGTCTTCAGCTGTTGACCAGCGAGGCCCCACACCAAGGCCATCTTTAGCCCAAGTTTCTTGAACAGTGTTTGCACTGCACATGGGGAGGGGTGTAAGAGATCTCTCTCTCTCTCTCTCTCTCTCTGCATTTTCCTGGGCCTTATTCTCCGTATTATCTATGCTCCCAAACGTGTGTGTGTGTATATAGATTGTGTATATACATATAAATATAAATGTTTATTTATATTTATTTTATATATATATTTATGACAGTTTCCTTTTTAGGGAAAAAAAACCCCAGTAAGTCAGAATGTCTTTTATTGGAGAAGAAAAAACAAAATCTCTTGGAAGCAGAAACGTTGGTACCTTTTCTCTTTCACCCAGCAGGGGTGACTTCATCTTGTGAGGTAGATTTTTCCATTTTGTAAAGCAGGGCTTTTTTTTTTCCAGGGTTTGAAAACAGTGACTCTGTGGCATTCTCAAGGGTCCTGGACCTGGAATGTTCCAGAGCTCTCGGTCAAGGAGGCCAGAGCTTGACCCGAACCCTAACTTCTCTGTGGCTCAGTGTTCGGTGACTTTAGGAACAGGGGCATAGATTGTACTGCTCCCCGCTGATGTTACCTTCTTCCCCAATTTTGACCTCATTGTGCATTGCTTTGCAGAAAACTTGCTTTATTTGACGAATGGAATTCCTTGGCTGTTTATGTTTCAATGGATAACACAGTGGTCATTGAAGATATCAGTGAGTCCCTCGCCTGTTTACCTTCCTGGTTGGTGGGTGGTTGAGGTCCTTCCTCAACATTCAGAAGGTGTGTGTGTATGTGTGTGTGAGAGAGAATGACAGACAGACAGACACTGACCCTGGCCTGCTGCACCAAAGTAGGCAAACTTCAGGGAGCACAGGACTCCCTGTGCCTTTTCTTCTCTTCCCTTTCAGCTTTCTGAAAGGAAGAAAACAATGAGAGGGTCCTCTCTCTCTGGAAGGGCCCAGACCCTTTCCCTGCAGGATACTCAGAGTGAGGATAATCAGTTAAATCACCTACAGGTCTTCTGCCGAGGCCTCCATTGGCCCAACCATGTGCTCTCCCTGATGGGGTTAGAGAGACCAAAAGATACAGCCCCTGTCTCAGAGGCCCTTGCAGACTAGTTGAGAAATAAGATTTTCTCAATGGGCCCCTAAGATCTGGCAGGAGGTGAGTTCTCAGGTGCCAGAAGGAAGAGAAGTAAGGGCTGGAGGAGTGGCCTGGGCTTCCTGTGGGAGGCGGGGCAAGCTGGCCCCTGGTGGTGGTGGTGGGGGGAGCTTCTAGGCAGGAGATGAGGTGGCCCTCAGTTTTGCCCTGGGCATATCTCGGATGACGATACCCCTTGACCCAACTCTCTTGATTTCCCTTTCCAGAAAAAATGTGCTGTGTCCTTCCTTTGAGGGCGGACACAGTGGGTGAGAGCCCCGCCGACACTCTGAACGCTTCGAACCAGAGTAAGGGCACCCCTGTGGGCCGCCCAACCTGGAAACCCCTGCTGCTCATTGTGCCCCTTCGCCTGGGCATAAACCAAATCAACCCTGTCTATGTTGATGCGTTCAAAGTAAGTCACTCCTTTTCCCGGGCCCATTGCCGCCTGCCCATCACACCGCCATGTGAGCACGGAGATCCGTGAGCAGCAGTCCACAAGTGAGTTGAGAATCTTGCATTCTCTTTCCCTCTAGGAGTGTTTTAAGATGCCACAGTCTTTAGGGGCATTAGGAGGAAAACCAAATAACGCCTATTATTTCATAGGATTCTTAGGTAAGAAAAGAGGACTCGCAAGTAAGTCGTCATGGGCTAGGGGAGGGTGGGCAGAAGGTTTGCACCGGAGCCCAGACAATTCCGGTTAGGGGGCCCTCATCTCGCCCAGAGGTGCCGTGGCCTCTGGTCAGCTCATCCTGTCTCTGGCCTGATTTGTGGAGAGTAACACTTCTTGGTGCCCGATGGAGAGCACATCCCCCTTCAGTGCCTCCACCGCCTTGCCTCTTGAAAAGATGGTTCCACAGCTGCTTGCCCACTGGACCACCCCAAGGGCATGGCATCTTTTTAGCATCTCTCTCTCCTTTCTGTGGGGGCCCAGGGTGGCAGGGTTTCACTCCCCTGGCATTGTGGATCCCCCTCTCCTTGGGGCTTGGGCATTCGGGCTAGGACCCATCCTCTGGCTTCCCAGGCCCATGCAGCTGGGCCTGCTGCCTCATCGTTCAGAGCCGTGACCAGGTAGAATTGAGAGGAGGCAAAGACAGAGCTGTCCTTTTTCTGGTAACGGGGGCTAAGCCTGAAAACCACTAACGTTCCTAATGCGGACCCTTGCCTCGGTTGATGCCTCTGGAACCCTAGCCACCGTATAGGCTAGCTGTGATCTGAGTCATTTAAGGCCCTTGGCACACCAGGCGAGCTAGCCCAGTGCTTCTCAAACTCTAATGTGCACACAGATCAGCCTGAGAGCTGATTAAAATGCAGGTTCAGTAGGTCCGGGGTGAGATTCTGCACTTCTAACTAGGCGGGCCTGATGCTGCTCGTGTAAACACCACACATTGCGTACCAAGGGCCCAGACACCTGGTTGGTGCTGAAGAGCACAGGGAAGGGAGTGGTGTGGCCTGAAACTTGGCCTTGAGGAATATGAGCTTGGATTACAAGGGAGAGCCTTGGATGGGCAAGGGGAGACAGACCGGCCATGGAGAGTGGCATGAGGGATGTGCAGAGGAGAGCGTGAAGTGAGCTCGCACCCCCCGCCGTCCCACTCCGTGGAGATTCAGAGAGCTGAGGTGGCTTGGGAAACAGACATTCCTGGCCCTGTCCTTGGTCTCCCACATGCCAGCTAGCTGTGTGATAGCAGGAAAAGAATATCCACTCTTTTTGTCTCAGTTTCTTCTTGTGGAAAATAGGGCCAGGGCCCCTGGCCGGCTCAGTCAGGGGTAGAGCACGCGACTCTTGCTCTTGGGGTCATGAGTTCAAGCCCCACGTTGGGCATAGAGTTTACTTTAAAAAACAAAAAAGAAAATAGGGCTCACCCCTGCCTCGCCGTGTTGTCACCTCACAGTAGAGCACTCAGCCAAGAGCTGGGCACATAGTGCGCATCCAGTGAAAGGTGGCCCCACCCTTCCGGACCCCCAGCACCTGTCTTTGCTTTGCTCCTCACTCTTCTCTTTGAGGTGGGGTTTCTACAGGGTGGCCTGAGCTCTCGCTATTGCTGCCATCTATTGGTCAAGGCTGAGAACCACAGCTTGATGGAACATTTGCAAACCAAGGAGGCATTTATTTTTCTCAGTACAAAATCCAGTCTTTGGAGTCCTATAAATGTAGATGCCTTCGGCTTCTAAGCTTTTGGGTTCCTGTCAAAGAAAAGGTCGCAAAAATCAGTTTTCTCTTTTTCTGTGCTCGAGGCCAAGGCCGAAACAGATTGGAAAATAATTTTGGAGGGACCGCAAGGAACAATGTATGGGATTCCCCGGGGGGTCCTGGCCTCTCTTACCCCAAATTACCCAGAAAGAGTTTGCCAAGCCAGCATAGCCCCTCTGTTCTGTGAGGCCAGTGGGTCAGGGTGACTTTTGTGGAGGTTGACTATTCATTAAAGGGGTGTGGACAATCCTCAGCTCCCCAGAAAGAGGTTTGCACAGTTCCCGTTTGCCATTGCCTTTTATAAATCCTTTGCTTCACCTTTATTTGCGGCCCCAAAGTCCTCCCGAATCCCCTTTTCTGACTTAACCCCTTACTGCATTATGTTGGGGGTTCCAGACTGGTTGAATGTCTGAAGGGAGGGAACAGATGAGAACTGCCATTTGCTGAACAGCTGTCTTGTGTCAGGGACCCTGCAAAGTCCCAACCCCAGATAGATAGATAGAGAACATATATACACATACAGGTATAGATAGGTAGTCCTATACAGAGATATAGATACAGACAGCACGATACCCCTGTGAGTTAAAGCTTACCATAGTGAAACTAAGAGTTAGAGGGTTGTTGCCTCAAGGTCACCCAGCTAGAAAGTAGCCAAGCCAGCATTCAATTCCAATTTGGCCAGCTCTGCCTACCATGCCACATTGCTTCCCAAGGGCCCTCTTTCCCGGTGGGAAGCTGGGAAAAGCTCTCGATGTGTGACACTATGTCTAAGATGAGAGTCTGGCTGTCTGGTTTTGCCTGCTTAGACAGGAGATGCTTGTCCCCTGCCCTTGGGTGAAGGTTGCCATTGGAGAGCCATTGTGTGAGCCCTGTGTCTGCAGGTGGTTGACCAGACAGCCTCTTGTGCTCAGGCCTAATTAGAGACCTTGGTTTGGTCCCCACATCCCTTCTAGGACCTTTTAGGGATTCTACTGTATCTCTCAGAAACAGCTCCACTACACACACACACACACACACACACACACACACACACACACGGAAAGGGCCAGAATCACAGAGGATGCTCTTATTATCCAATTATTCTCAGCACCTTAACTTGAAACACTCTGGCAGAATGCTCTATCCCAACCCCGCTCTGGATTTCTATTTTCTTGTGCACAACTTCCTTTTCTTCTTACTTTTCTGTGGTCATAAGTAGGCTTCCTTCTGAACATCCTGGTTGTTGCTTTTCTTTATGACTTGAAGCTTCTGGGGTATAAATGATCTCACCCAGCTGTGGTCTAGGGGGAATATATATGTCTGTGATAGAGACAAGTTAAGCTATTCATCAGGCATTAGAAACGTTCTCTGCTGAAAGAAGCACTTAGATGTGGCCCAGCACAATCCTGGATACCATTCCAGGGAGAGTCTTGGGGGGCATCTCTCCCTACCCCATCCTCCTGCCTTGGGTAGATCTCTCTTTGGTTGCCCAACCCAGTCTACAACACAGAGGCCCAGCTGGTCCTGAGGCCCAGATGGTGAGGTTGGGGTGCTACTTTCGCTAACTCAGCATGCCACTGATGAGCATTGGAGGGCCTCTCAGCCCTTTGAATATCAAAGTACAAGTTTTATTATCTCAGACTCCTCCCAGGTCATTATTGGGCTGTGCTTGTTCACCTTAATGAAGCATGGCTTTTCTCTCCTTTGTGCAGGCCCATCATCTCAAAGTGACTAGGGCAACGCTTTCCACTGGGAATTGCTAACTTGCCAGCTAATCGAGACCAGAAGTCAGAGTCTATGCATAGCAGAGTCAGCATTCCCATTTCTTTGGGAAGGCCAAGGCCTCTTTTTTCTTACCAGATGTGCTCTCTGACCACAGGTCTGAGAACCAATGGCTTGAAGCGAGATGCTTCCCAATGTGGAAAGAGGAAGAAAGCTCCCTAATGGCGCCCAGGCTCACGCCCTGGTGATTGTACCTACCACCTCTTTGCTAACTGCTGCTCACAGAGCCTGCCATGTCATCTGTGGTCTCTCATTCGCACATTTTCTCAAACCCTTCCCTCTCCATTTTTGGTCTTGGGCTTTGAGGAGATGTAAATGCTAGGGCGAGTCTTCTCGTTGAATGATTGGATTTGGCTTCCTTCAAGCATGATCACCCAAGTTTAGGCTTTCTGTCATCTCATTCCCATTGTCACCAAAGGGAGGGGTTAAGAAAACCAGAGCACCTCCTCCTGAGGGACAGCTGTGGGGCCAGGGCCAGTGGTTCTTTCTAGATTAAGCATGTCTCATCCCAAACAGGCAATGAGCTCATTTTCTTGGACCCTCACACAACCCAGACTTTTGTTGACACCGAAGAGAATGGAACAGTTGACGACCAGACTTTCCATTGCCTGCAGTCCCCGCAGCGAATGAACATCTTGAACTTGGATCCTTCCGTAGCACTGGTGGGTACCTGAAGGTTGGGTGGGCCAAGAGATACGACGCCACGCTGTTACAGATTGGTTCCCTGGGAGTTCTCCAGGTTGCTAGGTAGGACAGCGAGAGTATGTTCGCTCACTAGGCCCCATCCCCCGAGAGGTACCATAGTATAGTGGGGAAGGGATGGACCCTGAAGGCAAACTACTAGAGTTGGAATCCAGGCCCTGTCACTTACTAGCTATGGACTTATGGGGAGTCCTTGAACTTTTCTGAGCCTCAGCCTACTCCTCCCTAAAATGAGCAAAACAATACTTCCTTCAGGGTTGTGGGAGGTGTACCGTGCATAAGGCACTCAGCACAGTGCCGGGCACATTGTAAGCATTCTGTAGATGTCAGTTATTATTAGTGTTACAGTCTTTCCCCTTTTACTTCTTGCCCCCTAATTATTGCCACCCAGGCACAGGGAATAAGGCGGGACATAGTTAGGGAAGGATCAGGGGGCAAGATCTGGGTGGATAGCACTCATTTCCCTGGGCCCGCAATCCAGGAAGATGCAGGGTTTTCCCCCTGGAGATATGACGACCGTCTACACACGCTGAAGGGACAGCTGCCCGTGAAGTTACCGGTGGTTCTGAGGCCTGTCTGCATCCTCTCTTCCAGTTTAACCCAAATGTCAGAGCACCAGAGACTGAGAGCGGACAAGAGTCCTCCTCTCATTTTGGACCATTCTTTCACTACTGTAGGGTGGCTCTGAGGATGGGGAAGGAGGTGGATGGTTCTCTTTATTCTAACAGATCATTTCCTTCAGGTCAAAGCCATCTTATTATGCACTGCCTCTAGCTAAAAGTACTATTTGGCTTTTGTTGGTTGGTTTATCGACTGTTCTTTATGGATGTGTCTATTTGCACACTGAGTGTAATGGAATTAACCCCATGCTTTGGAGATTGGTCTTCAAGTTACTATATCTCACAGTATGAGAGGAGGGTGACAGGGAGGGTCAGGGAGGGAAAGGAAGGGAGGGGGCAAGAATGAGAGAAAGAGGGAGAGGGAGAGATGGAATGAGTGAGTAAATGTGTGTGTCCAGGTAAGGCAATGACCTGGGAGAGGGAGCAATGCAGCCAATGCGTTTTGCTATTGTCAGAAGATGCATCTAAAGAGAGCGACCCCCATCCCAGCTCTGGGCCAGCAGCGCCATCTTGTAGTATGAAGGGCCTGATTTGGTGCCCCTAACCAGTTCTAAGTTATGTTCTCTTGCTTTTCCCCCCCAAGGGATTTTTCTGCAAAGAAGAAAAGGACTTTGATAGCTGGTGTAGCCTCGTGCAGAAGGTAAAGATGTGTGTTTTTCTTAGTCTTAAAAGCAGAAGTTATTCAATAGGATCCCTTTTCAAGACTGCTTCACATAGTGACATGAGTCTAGCCTGATAGGATTGTATTGCAAGGGAAAAACTAAGATGTGGGGAATTATGCATAACTCTGGGGGGAACCAGAGCAAAACCTTTGCTTGAAACATGCTTAGTATATCAAGTGGGTGATATTTTTAGCTATGTAATGTCTCATCTGATTATGCCTACAAGTCACATGAAATATTCAACGAATATGCCACCATTTTCACTTAAAAATGCTAATTTCACGTAGTTCGGCCTAAAGTCTTCCTCATTCTGTTCCTAGCGCTGAGATGGTTGAAGGAACCAAACTGCTTTTCTATTTGTTTTGTGGTCCGTTTACAGTTTCATATAGTCCATGATGTAGTTTAGGGGGTTTTCTCTTAGCTGTCTCATTTCTTTCTTTTTTTTTTTTTTTAAGATTTTATTTATTTGACAGAGAGAAACACAGTGAGAGAGGGAACACAAGCAGGGGGAGGGGGAGAGGGAGAAGCAGGCTTCCTGCTGAGCAGGGAGCCCGATGCGGGGCTCGATCCCGGGACCCTGGGATCATGACCTGAGCCGAAGGCAGACGCTTAATGACTGAGCCACCCAGGTGCCCCTTAGCTGTCTCATTTCTATAAAATGTAGGCACGCTGCCATTAAAGGAAACACAATTTGCAGGAATGTGTGTAAACACCCAAGCCAGATATTCTCTCTTCTCAGTATTTTGTGTAAAAGGATATTTACTGTTTTGCTGGCTCACCAGTCTTGGCATCTGCCCCCCTCGTCCTAGCTTCTAACACGTGCCAAGCATGTGGGAGACATTGATAAATGCTTATGAAAGAAGGGCGATCACAGGGAGTAGCTGAAAAGCGCCCTGGATGGGGTGGCAGGAGACTTGCTGTTCTCCTATCTGCAACAAAAGGGAAAAAAAAGAAAAAGAGGTTGGGGAGATGGGAGCCCAGAGCCTCTTGCAAGTGTAAGGAGGGCAGATTTTGTCTTCACAAGCGCACAGATAATTGACACTAATGTCCCTAGCTGACTCTGCAACCCCAGTTAATCATTGGCTGGGACAAAATGGAGAATTCTTTTCTAAAGGCAATACTTACCCTGTCAGAATGCAGCGAAACTCTATTCACACGCCCTGTAAAGTCTGAATGAAAGTTCTCTGGTAAGACTGTGCCATCTAAATTAGGACATACACCACAAGTGTTGGACTAAAATCAAAACCCCGCCAACACTATGTCCCAGGATCCTCTGGGGGCGGATTTCACGTAATTAACACGCATTTCCTTGGAGCCAACACATCAGGAACAGCTCGGTGCTGAACTGAGTTAGGCGCAGGCAGCTGGCCTTCCGTCAGCTACCCCCTCCAGTGTCCTTCACAGACTGGCGCAAGAATTGAAGCGGGCTGGGTCTTCAGATGGATCACGTAGAGGATGGGCACACTGGCCAGGGCTTTGTTCTCGCCTTTCCACAACCAGGTCACTCTTGCAGGGCTTGGGATCACAGATGGACAGCCGGACTGAAATGTGTTGTCAGTCTGAAATGTTTACAGCCGTTTCTGTGTGTCCTCAGGAAATCCGAAAGGAAAACTTAAGGATGTTTGAATTAGTTCAGAAACATCCATCGCACTGGCCTCCCTTCGTTCCTCCAGCCAAGCCAGAAGTGACAACCACCGGGGCAGGTAAGCCATTGTTCCGGGGCTCTTGGGTAGCAGTTGTTTCACGAGACCGAAGCGACTGTGGCTCACGCTTTCCATGGAAGGTACAGTTTCTCCTCAGCTGGCCTGAGCAAGGAGTAGTGTCCCCGATGATTTTAATCTTCCAGTGAACTGATCTGCACCAATTTCAAAGCCTGATAGTTGAAGAAAATGAGCTCGAAGCAAAAGGGCCATGCAAAATCAAAAATGACGAGAACGTGTATTCATGGTCTGGCCCCAAATCCAAATCAGGGGCCAGGGGTGATTCAAAAGGTACCTCAAAGACCCCCAGAGCCTCATCCTCATCCCTGGGAATAAGAGCGTCTAACGAGCTCAATTATTTTTGCTTCTTTCGAAAGAATCTCTAGTACTTGTCCACGGTCCCACCTGCGAGTCTCCTCCACAGAAGCTTTTCTGTAGCAAAAGCATTAAAAAATGAGTAGGCTTAACTACTGAGTAACTGTACCGACCACTTCAACCCGAGTGTCAAGCTTTCTTCTTTCTCATTTCCATATTCCGATAGAATTCATTGACTCCACTGAACAACTAGAGGAGTTTGACCTGGAGGAGGATTTCGAGATCCTGAGCGTCTAGGGTAGTGGAAACGCGATTTGGAGGTCTGTCTTCGATCCGGCACCGGAAGAACACGAACCTGTTACATGAAACTTTTCTAGTCCACAAGTGCCTGATATGCCAACAGCATACAAACTTGATAGCAATCATGACTGAGCCAATTACCATTTCTCAGAAAGCGAACGATAACAACCCTGCCCCAGAACGAACTAGAACAATCATGGAACATAGGAGCAGAAAGATTAGGAGCCGTCCCTTGCTTCCCAGCTTGTCTTACCTGGCCACAGCGAGTCTTCAGCTACTGAAACAAGGAGATGGATGTCTAACAGAGAGACAGCAACTCCCACCTTGCTTCAAGCACCAGCAGAGGAGAGATGGTTACCCTGTGCTTCTTCCCCCTTTCAGGAGTGACCTCTTTTGGGCTAAATACTAAGAAGCAATCTGTTCTCTTGCTCTAATAATAAAGTGATTGCATCAGGGAGAAAAAGGTCTTATTAAGTTATTTGGATATGTATTTTAAATGGTTATAATGCAGATCAAAAATCTGCCCGAGAAATTACAGCAAATGCGCACTGGTTGTTCTCATTCCTATCTGAGGGAACCTTGCTGTCCGATGGGTCACTGTCACCATCCTTACTGATCTTTTTGTCAGATGTCACCCTGCCCTTCAATCAAGTCATGATCACTTTATTTTTATTTATTTATTTAAAAACTCTTTTTTAAATAGATTTTATTTATTTGAGAGAGAGAGAGCACAGGAGTCGGGGGGAGGGGCAGAGGGAGAGGGAGAAGCAGACTCCCGGTGGAGCAGGGAGCCCGATGTGGGGCTTGATCCCAGGACCCCGGGATCATAACCTGAGCTGACGGCAGACGCCTAACCGACTGAGCCACCCGGGCACCCCAAGTCATGATCACTTTAAATCAGCGGTGGGCAAATTTTCCTGCCAAGGGCCAAATAGTAAACACTTTTGGTTTTGCGGGCCATGCGGCCTGTGTCACAGCCACTCAGCTCTGCGGTCAAAGTGCAAAAGCAGCCAACACCAGCGGGCACACAAACGAGCCTGGCTGTAAGCCAATAAAGTTTTATTTACAAAAACAGGTGGCGAGCTGGATTTGGCACGCAGACTGTAAGTTTGCCAATCACTGACTTAAAATTGTTGGTTTGGGGGAAAATAAAAAATGGTGTTTGACTTCGACTCCATTTTGGTTGACAGCCACAATTAGAAAAAATTATTCACGTGGTGACATTTAATCCGTGCAGCAAATGCAATTCCAAACCGTTTCGGGATGAGCAACATAGCAAATCTTAAAGCACATTTTCATCAAATTGGCTTTACTAAACCCTCTCTTGTGTGGCTGCACCTCAAGCCTAAGTGGCGTCTTCCCGTGTTCCTTTCCTTCCCTCTTAACTTGGGTGCATTTCACCCCCTTCCTCCACCAAGGCCTGAGGAAGGCCAGCAACCACTAGCGTGAAAGCCAGCACAGAGCAAAGTTGGTTTTGTTTTGTTTGTATATGTAGGAATATTAGAACACTTATTTCCTTAAATTCCATTTTTCTTCTTCTTCTTTTTTTTTTTTTCCAGTAGGTAATATATTCCAGTGGTTCAGAAATCAAAAGGTGCAAAATGGTATGCAATGAAAATGTCTCTCCCTCCCACAGGTCGGTTCCCTTCCCGGAATACTCCCAGCATCATTTCTTTCTTGTTTATCCGTCCAGAAGATATGTTTTATGCATATACAAATATATGCACATATGCCTTGGATTTGATTTTAACAACCTCAACATTTCTCTAGTTTTTAAAAAAGATTTTATTTATTTTTGAGAGAGAGCACGCGCGCGTGAGGGGGGTTGCGGAGGAGCAGAGGGAGAAGGTGAGTCTCAAGCAGACTCCTCGCTGAGCACGGAGCCCGACGTGGGGCTCGGCCTCACGACCCTGAGATCACGACCTGAGCCGAAACCAAGAGTCGGACGCCTAACTGACTGCGCCACCCAGGTGCCCCAACATTTCTCTACTTTCAATTTATCTAGAAAGGATCCCGAAGCCCCAGAAGTATGGAAACCCGTTTCTTGAACTCTAGCATGGATGGGGCTAAAAGCAGTTATAGGCGGATTTTGAAACTGAGTTGTGGATTTGTTGCCTTCTGCCTTTTGACCTTTAACTGTATTTTTCCCACCTCAGTGTTTTGTTGTAAAGCTCAACTTGCAGTAACAGGCTCTGAGGGGGACTCACGAATTACAGCGAAATGGACTTTAGAAAAGTATTCATCAGAGAATGTCAAAAGAGTCAAATGTTGATGTTTGATTCCTTTTATTTGCAATGTACAAAGCTGACAGCATGCTTATTACTCAGGAGGTGAAGGTAACAATAATTCAGATTATACTGATTATGCTTTCTTTGTGTTGGCCCGGTTTATATAATATTTAAGGAAAGAGAATCACCTGGAAGGAGTTGCCTCATGTTAACATAGCTAAGTATTCTGAGAAACTGATAATCAGAGGAAATGGTTAAAACACATCCCCCTGCAGAGAATACAATACACTTTATAGTCAACTCAGGCTTGCTTTAGGTCTGCCAACTGCTAAGGAGAGGAGTGTGCTAGATTTGTATGAGGTTTAACAAAATATTAAAACAGTTTAACAGGCTACCTGTGAAAGAGCAATTGGATGGACATTTTAATGGCAAGTCTCTAACAACAGCCTCAGAACGCAAAAGACCCAACAAACCACGGCTTCGATTTGCCCCACCGCACACATCTGGATGGCATTTGGAATAAACAGGGACCTCTGAGAAACTGGGACAAGGGTTTTGCCTCGTTTTGTTCCTGGAGTCCAAAGCAAAATTCACACCTCCTTGCCCATCCCCCTCTGCGCCCCCCAGCCTGGGAGAAAGGGGTGTGGTTCTCATTTCCCTTTCTGGGCCCCCACTGCATGCGGTGCCTCCCTTGCTCTACTCTGAACCAGGCCAAGTCCTAAGTCTCTGGCTGGGGAGGGAGCCAGCAAGGAGGAAGTGATTCGTTTGGCACCATCTGAAGTTAACGAGCCCCCTCCTGAAGCGCTCTGGGGCCCAGCCGTGCTCACTGCTCACTCTCGAAGGAATGACAGCGCACCCCGGGCTGCCGGACAAGTGACAAGTTTCTTTTCTGAATGTGGAAACACCGGCTTCTGGTTTAAGCCAAAGACTGTGTGGTGACCTCGGAGTCTAAGAAAGCAGTCGCCCAGCAGGTCTTTCCGAGGCAGCCGTGAATAAGCATGCGAACCTCCGCATCCAACGGCAGCACCAGGTTGAAATGGGGCAGCCGAGCTCAGGAGGGCGGGCTCACCCATCGCGCCTGACGGTGGGGCTGACCAGTGCCCAGCAGCCCAGCCCGCGGGAGACTTGACAGAGGGGCACCCGGGCATGGGGCCTTCCTTCTTCAGCTCGTTTGAGGCTGTGAGGGGCCCGCTGTGGGGGGGAGGGGCGGGCAGGGGGCGGGGGGGGGGGGCAGGTGCCTCCCTACAGGCTTTTCATACACACCTGGCAGCGGCTGACCCGCGTGTGGAGCCGCCCGGCCTTGAGCGTTTCAGATACCGGTTCCTCCCTAAACTGCTGCCTCTCTTCCACCGTCGTCAGCCAGAAACTGTACTTGTTGGCAAAGTAGTGGCAGGTGCCCCGGGCCCCACTGCACTCGATGAAAGGAGTGGCTCGGAAATCCTCCAGGCAGGAGCCCGGGGAGACCAGGGACTGGCCGCCGCCCTCGGCGCCCGCCGCAGTGTGCTGCAAGACAGGGTCAGCGCGTGGGCTGTGCGGCCAGCCGGAGCTCGGGCGCCTCGGCTCGGCCCCAGCATCTAGCCAGCACCCCCAAAGCTCACATTACAGGCCCAGGGGCTGCTCGTCCTCGGGGCCAGGAGCGTCCCCTCCCAGCTCCCCAAGGGCCCTCCTAACCCACCGCCCTTGGGCAGCGGGGACCTCTTGGCCGGCGTCCCCCCCCCACACTGCCGGTGTCCCGCCGAGTTCCGAGGCGTGTTCTGGGGCTCCCTGCCGATCCCCGCGGGCAAGTAAGTCTGAGAAAGGCTGGATGAAGGCAGACTCAGGAGGTTTGAGGATGCGGGTCTTCTCCGAGCCCTGGTCTACTCCAAGCCCTTGGTGGTGACCCCCAAGAAGAGCAAGAGCACGCGTGGTACCCCACCAAGTGGCTAAACCCTGGGCCCCTCCCCCAGCCTATCTATGAATAGCGCCGGCTCTGCAGTTACCTTCCTTAGAACTTCCTACGTTTTCGATCTGTACCACACCCTTCAGGGCAACAGAGAGCGTTTGTTGCTTGCCGAGTACAAGAGGGCCTCGTATGTGGCCTAGTGTCCCGGCCCTCCCGTCAGGGCCCCTTCAGCATCCAGTGTCAGTGCCATTCATTAGCCCATAGTCGCCAGTCACTGTACCCACAGACAGCAGTCCCGGGTCTCCGCACTCCCCACCCCCTCTCCCATCACAGCAGCTGGGGTATTAGCTGGACCACAGGGAGTGAGGAAGAGGCTTCATCCCCCACCCCCCCGGGTCAGCAAGTGGCCAATGGGACAGATGCCCAAGTTGGACGCTCAGGGATGGCTTGCTTTACAAAACTCCGGGAGGGTTAGTCTCCCTATAAGGGATCTTTCCTGACAAATGAAGCATCAAAGTTTTCCTCATTTTGATCCTCAGAACACTTTCTGGAACAGACGACACACTTCCCTGCCTTACTAAATGGCAGACGTTGCGTCTTTTGCACTTTGCGCAGGACTCAGGCTTATTGTTGGGAATGTTGCTTCTTGTGTTGGGCAGTTGTGTCCCCATACCAAGGGACACAACTTGTAGAGTTCTTAGGCCACCTTTGAATCATTTTCTCTCTCTTTTCTCCTTCTTAGTAGGCATGTCTTATAGCTCCAAGATGCCATATTAGGCAGTCCAAATTCCCACCCTTACAGGTTTTCAGGAAAATATGGATATTCTAGAACGTTAGAATTCTGTGTAAAGTAAGAGTAAAGAGATTGTGAATAAGGACTTAAGAGTGCTCCCGGGAGCAAGACACATGCGATTTTGTACGACTTTTGTACTATTGCTTGTGGAAACTCAGGGGCCTTTTCAACTTATTTCCTGGTCTGGGTGGTGGATGGGACAGAATGAGAGGTGAGGCGATTCTGTATTACTTGGGGATAAACTGCCCAATTCCACAAAGACAGAGCAAACAAGGAAGTACCTCATCCCAGGCAGGTACCACCAATGTGAGGAGGCCTAAGGCTTTGGTAATTCTTCAAAGACACTTTCTCAGCATCTCACCCCCGGCGATTTAGCAAGGAGGCTCTGGCAAGGCAGGGTACTTCAGCGGGTGCCACCCTCATGTTCCCTGGGAGCGAATCTGGCCCGAAACCTGAACTTTCACTCACTGAATGTTCCCCTTCCCCGATAGTCACACGGAATGGCGTGTGAGGGACTTGATGCTTCTTTGGGCTTGCAGACGTTCTCAGCTCTTTCTTAGCAAGACCTACAGCCTTCCCACGGCAACAGGTAGCAGCAGCAAAGATCCCACCAAGGATGTAGAAACACAGCATGCCCTCATCTGAGCCTTTCAGGAGGACATGAAAGGTGGCCGGAGGGGCCTGGGACGGTGGGCAGAAGAGGAGGGGCGCCCATGCCCAGCCTGGGCAATGAAGAGTGTGTCCGGCCTTGAGTGGGGACAGCCTCTCCCTCACTGTCCCCCGGGATCGGGTGTCACCTCCCTCCCTTGCTTGTGGCATACCTGAAGCTGGCATGGAGACCTTAGGGCCTCTGCCAGTGATTCATATTCTCACCCCTGGACCTCTGGGTGCAAACTGCTCCTTTCCACTCACCCTCAGAATTACCCATCATTCATGCAGGACTGGGCCAAGGTCAGGCCGAGCCTCTTGCTTCTTTTCAAATTCTGTGGTTCCTACCTCATGTCACTTGGGCCTGCGAGCCCGACTGAGGGACCCTCCCAGGGCTTCCCCCGCTTCCCCGCCGCCCTCTGCCTCTACACTGGGGAAGGGGGCAGGGTAGGGCCTCACCATGAGGAAGGAGTACCCGATCCAGAGGCTGCGCCAGCCCAGAGGGCACTGCGGGATGGTGACGTCCTGGCTGTGCACGGCGATGGCCTGCGAGGGCGCCTCGCACACGGAACAGCGGCTGATGTACTGGGGGATCTGGGCCTGGCCGACGGGCATCATGGGAATGGGGGCAGTGGTGGAGAGCCAGTAGGATTTATCGTTGCGCCTGGCGTAATGGCACACTTCGTCGACGTTGCAGTAGATGAAGGGCATGGTGCTGAAGCGGGGCAGGCAGGAGCCAGCAAAGCCTGGAAGGAGAGCAGGTGGGCAGGGGCGGGTGAGGTGTGGCTGAGAGGCGGGGCTGAGACTGTCCCCAGCGCCACTAGGGCTGGACGGGCCGGGTTGGCATCCAATCGCTTGTCCCAGAGCAGGGACGACCCTCCTTCCAGGCCTGGCACATGGTACATCCACTGGCGTCTGTTGGTCAAATCCTATTTTCAACGCACCAGGGAGGTTTGAGAATGAAAGGAATCTTTGTATAAGCCGCATAACGACTCCCTAATTAATCTGTGGTGTCAAACCGGCATTTAATAGAGCGAGTCTGTGGTTCAGAGTCGGCACACCTATAGACAATACAATTAATTCCTGGGTAATTGCTGTTGCCCCACAGGTCGTATTATTATTATTACTCCTGCTAATCGCTAATGTGTAATGGATGCTTAACATGCCAGACACTGTCCTAAGCGTTTTCCGCTGGGTGATTCATGTAATCCTTACAATCCTTACGCCTCTGAGATAGGTACTAGCATTGGCTTTGTTTTCATTTAAGGAGGAAGTGGAAGCTCAGAGGGGCCGAAGAATTCGTCCAGGGTCCCCAGCCTGTAAGTGGGAGAGCTAGGGTTTAAACCCAGATCCGCCTGATGCAACAGCTGGTATTCGAACCCCGCTACCCAACGGTGGGCCTGCCCCGGACTGGGAGGACCGAGGAGGGGAGCTCTTGATCCCCATTGGTGGGGACAGGTGTCAGAGCCAGTACTCACCCAGGTCCTGGTTGTGGGCTTTCTCCTGCCCCTCCACGAACAGCAAGCTGTAACCCACCCACAGCTGGCTCATCCCGACGGGGCACAGGGGCACCTGTTCCGACTGGCTGTGCTTCACCAAGGTGTACCCCACTCTCACGCTCTGCCCAGGCACTCCAGCCCTCCCGAAGGGACCCTTCTTCCCTGGAGCACCTGAGAGGGAGAGAGCCGGAGAGGGGGGTGAGCTGCTCATAAGGGCAGCTACAGACTTCGTGGCAAGCACTGAGCACGGCACACTGCAGAGCTCACTGGATCCTCACGGCAACGTGATCACCCCATTTGGTAGATAAGGGAACAGGCTCACAAGTCCCGTAGGCCGTGGAGCTGGAATGCCAACTCAGGTGTATCCAGCAGCGGAGTCCCTATTTGAAAAAGCATGCTACCCAGCTCCCCTCCCACTGCCACCTGGCCTCAGGTCCTCTACGAGGGGACCTTGCAGGCTCGCCCAGGACATAACTGAGACCCTGCTGAATCAGAGGCAGCAGAAGCAGAATTGGGACTAGCGGGGCAAAAATCATACCCGCTCTCCTGCCCATGGCAGACGTGGCTAGTTAATCGTACCCCTTTTCCACTGAGCCTCAGAGCTGTTCTCTACGCAGGACAACTGATTTGCTATCTCCACTATCAAATGGGAGGTAAGTAGCAGCCATTCCTCATCTCAGACTTTCTTATGCCTTGAACCGCCCCCTTCCCATCCATGTCAGAATCCCAGGGTAGAAGAGGGGAGGTGCAGGGCCAGGGCCCAGGCTAGAGGACAGTCATAGCTCTCCCGAGAGCTGGGAGAGAACCCAGAGAAGGATTTGGAAGGAGTCCTTTGCCTTCCAGAAGGCGGGGCTCTCATCCTTCCTAGGCTCAGAGGTGGGGTGAGAACGAATGGAACGCAGTCTGGTTTTCCAGGCTCCTAGTAGTGTCAAGCTTTACTGCCCGGTTTCCTGTTTCTCAGATTTGAGATTTAGGCTCACTCCAAAGCTTCCTATCCTCACGGAAACCCTCTGCCCCCTGGGGCTGACATCACCAGACCTTCAAATCCTGGAGGGCCTTGCAGTCCGGGGAGACCAGGGTCACCGAGAGCCCCAGGCGGGCCGGGGAGTCCGTTGAGACCATTTTTGCCAGGGATGCCAGGGAAACCTTTGGAGCCTGCAAGGGGAGAAGGCCGGCAGCTCGGACTGCCTGTGGGAGGTCCGCGAGAGCAAGCCCCAGAGAAAAAGGACTCGTGTGTCATGCCCAGGATTTACCAGGAGAGGGCGCAGTGGTCATCATTTTAGAGCACTCAGGGCTGAGCCTCCTGGGCTAGTCCTTAGCTGGAGTCCCGAGTCTGGGCATCTCTGTCCGGGGACCACTGCTCTGCACTTAGCCCTTCTGAGCCCTCCTCACACCTATTTCTCCCTCCCTTCCTCTCATCCTCCCGGCAACGCCCAGAATGCACAGAAACTCAGAGTCCCACGTCAGAGAGGAGGACACCTGGGCCCGGAGAGACTACTCACTCACCCGAGCTGGTGCATCAGCTGGGATTAGAAGCTGGGTTTCCCGGGCCCCCCAGCCCCGGGCTTTGTCCCTGGCTCTTGATCCCCCACCGCCCTCCCTCCTTCCCTCGGCGGCACGTTAGAGAGGGACGTGCTGCCCAGAGTAGTCGCTATGCTCTGCCCACACATTCTCTAAAGCCAAGTACATCTGCTGACCTTGCTGGCCCTCCTTCCCGGCAAGAAGCTCCGGGGCTGGGTGCCTGGGTGGCTCTGTTGGTTAAGCGTCTGCCTTCAGCTCAGGTCATGATCCCGGAGACCCAGGATCGAGTCCCACATCGGGCTCCCTGCTCAGCAGGGAGACTGCTTCTCCCTCTGACCCTCCCCCCTCTCATGCTCTCTCACTTTCTCTCTCTCTAAAATAAATAAATAAAATCTTAAAAAAAAAAAAAAAAGCAGCTCAGGGGCTTTTGTGAAGGAAAGGAGGAAATGCCCCATGAAGGTGCCCCCTCGGAGCTAGAGATCCCAGCCAGTTGCTTCAGCCTCTCAGCCAAGGCCGTCTTAGCTCCCCTCCCCCGAGAAGTCCCCTATTGCTGGTGCTCTCCTTACCTTGGAGGCCTACAGGGCCTTGAACCCCAGGGTCTCCCGTGAGGCCAGGGATGCCATCGATGCCCGGTAGACCCATGGGTCCAGGAGGAACCTGGACAGCTTCTGCAATTGGTGTTTGTCCAGGAGCACCTCGGGGTCCAGAAAAGCCTGGGGGTAAGTGGGGGAGATGGAAATATCAGGTGGGGGCAAAGGAGATGACTGGCATGGGGCCCCAGAAGCCCGCCGTTCTACCCGGCAATTGCCCGCTTTCTGCCTCTGCTGTCTGCCCCCACAGTCCCCAGTGGATCCCTCCAGGATGACTGTCACCATGCTTTACATGATGTCCTCTTTACCCACCTACCTCCCCAGGGAATTGGTGGCTTCTTGAAGGCAGGGAATGGGTTACATTGCATTTCCTCAGGGCCCGACATAGGGCCTGGGACGTGGTAGACAAGTCAGGACACGACTGTGGCAAATGAGGTGGGCTGGGCTTTCGTTCGGGGCTGGGGTCGCTGGTTCACTCCCTCACTGGTCAGAACACAGCGCCAAGGAGGCCAAGGGGAGGCGTCCAACCTCGGAGGTTCAGCGGGCACCTCGGCCTGGAACCCTGAGCCTGGCCTGCCGGTTTACTCATAGCCACATGAGCCAATTTGCTTACTAACTCATTGACCAAATATTTCTCAAGTGCCTACTACGTGCCACACCCTGGTAGACTGAGGGATGGAGCAGTGAATAAGACCGACCGTTGTGGAGACTACGGTCCGTTGATAGAGATGGAAGATGCATAACCTGACAAATACCGTTTGTCTTCCTGCAAGTTGTAAGAAGCGCTACAAAGGAAATGAACAGTGCAGTGACAGTGATAGGGACGGTGACAGTGAGCCGAGGGGGCGCTGGGGTGGAGAACCGGCTTGAGAAAGAGTGATAAGTGGCCTCTTATGAGCAGTGACATTTAAGCTGAGACCATTAAAGAATTAGAAGGAGCGGGGGTGGAGGGGAGGGCAAGAGGACTCTAGGAAGTAGAACTCTCCTGTGCAAAGGCCCTGGGGTCAACCAGGTTGGCTAAATGAAAGAGGTGGGTGTGGCAAAGAAAGAGAACAGAAAAGAGGAAGGGCTGATGATGAGGATGAATTGGGAGGCGTCCCCTGGGACTTTGGGAGCCACAGTTTATTGCTCTGCTATGGGAAGCCAGTGGATGACTTATGGCTTAAAAGGTCTCTCTGACTGCTTTGTGGAGAAATGATTGTTGGGGGAGCTGCCCAACAGGGGAGGAAGCTGGGAAGCCAGTTAGCAGGTGGCTGCCGTGATTCCTGTGAGAACCAGCGGTGCTCTGGACCTGGGTGGCAGCAAGGGAGGTGCTGAGAGGTGAGCAGATGCGAGGCGCATCAAGAGGAGGCAGCCCGCGGGGCTTGCTAACAGGTTCGGGGTGCGTGAGGGGCTGGCGGTAAAGGATGGAAAGGGTCCTTCTTCATTTCCAGAATTGAGCCCGTGGGTAAGTGGCAATGAGTGCAAACCAAACCGAACGTGCCCACCAAGGCAGAAGGCGTGCAGAGGGGAGATCAGTAGCCGGCCCCATGGTGGCAGTGGCCTTCAGTCCTGGGAGCTGCCGGAGGCAGAGATGTCCCCAGGGTGGGGACATACCGTCCCTGGAGGAACTTCCTGCTGCTGCCTCAGACACCCAGGCTGTCCTGGCGTGGTGAGCAGTAACTCCTGTGGGCACATGACCCCCAGACCCGTCCCTCGAGCTCAGCATCAGCCGGGCGCGTGCTCTCAACTCACCTCTGGGCCCTGCCTTCCCCTTCATCCCGGGAAGTCCTGGGTCTCCGGGTGGCCCGACCTTGCCTGGAATCCCCATGAAGCCAGGCTCACCTCTCACGCCTGGCAAAGTCCAAAGGAGAGCAAGTCAGGGCCTGGCACGGTGGTGCGGGTGAGGGGCGGCGGGGTGAAGACGAGGCAGATTTGAGGGCGGGAAGAGCATGATCAGCGGGCCTCTCTTCACGGGGCTGCAGGAAGGGGCCATCTCTAACTGTGGAGTGGGAAAGGGCCCAACAGCCCGCCGAGCAGCCATACCTTTCAGTCCCAGCTCTCCAGGGAGGCCGGAGAAACCTGGAATTCCTTGGTCTCCCTTGGGCCCTTGAGGGCCAGGAACTCCAGGGAAGCCAGGGTCTCCAGGGTCACCTTGATCGGAGGACGGCCCAGGGGGCCCCGGGGGCCCCGGGGAGCCTGGGCGGCCTAAGGATAAGATCAGAAGAGGAATGAGGGCAGGTGAGCAGGAAGTGGCCACCGCTGAAGGCCTCAGCCTGCTAGGAAGCCAGAGCCTGTTTCCCAGGGCAGAGAATGTTCCCTTGCTGTGTGCGGGGTCCCAGGGCCTGGACCTTCCCGAACCCTCTGAGCAAATGCAGCCCGTTCCAGTCCCCTGTGTCCCTGCTGGGGGAGGGATGTGAGGCCAAGCAGGCCCATGCCTGTCCAGCAGTAGGAATGGGGCCGGACTGTATTAGGACCTCTCCCAAATCCGGACAAAAGGTGAAGGTCAAACCTCTTGGGGGGGCTTCCTGTCTTTACCTCGCTCTCCATCTAGGCCTGGTCGCCCAGGGTCGCCAGGCTGTCCCACTATGACTGAGGGCAAAGAGAGGCCTGGGGCACCGGGCAGACCAGCAGGGCCCTGGAGACCTGGGAAACCTGCAAAGAAGAAATAAAAAGGGGCCGCTATGGGCTTGGTGTGGCCGGGCTCTCCCGGAGAAAATGGAAGCGGTTAGGTAGGGGCCAGACCGGCGAACGCCCTCAGAGGGCTCTTCTCCCGTCGGTCAGTTGGTCTCCCTTTGCAGCCCACTGAGGAGGAGCACAGCCCACAGGAGGTCACAGAGACTCCCTGTTCACCACCCCCTCCCCGCGCACCCCCCTCCACCCACCCTCCCCCGCAGGTGCCGCAGTTCCTCCTCAGGACGGAGCTTTGGAAAGTTCTAGCTCCCAGTGTCGCTGGAAATGGAAATATTTCAGACAGATTTCCCTCAAATGGGGAAGAAAAGAAGGCATGACTACAGCACCTGGAACTGAAGTTTCTTTAAAGTGTTTTTAAACCTTCTGGCCCTGTGGGCACATTTTCACTGAATTAGCCAGTTATGTCTGGGGCTGCCCAGAGAAGGTATGAGGGCCGAGGTGGGGCATGGGCTCCAGCCAGAAGAGCTGCGGGCTGGGTCTGAATGCAGGTCCCAAGGGCACTACGGCTCCCGGTGTCTTCTAGGGCTAGTTTCTGGGTCTTCTAGGCAAACTGGGAAAGGCTTTGACAGGCAATCCGTGATATCAGCTGGCTGCTTGCTTAATTGCCTATAGAACAAATTTCTCTATACCACATCCCGGCCCCCGCTTTTGGTCAAAGAAAAAAGCTATTTATTAGAGTAGATACTGAATACTTGTCTACTCCGATATTTTTTACTTGTTTTCTGTTTGTGGAATGATTTCTACTATAACGTTCAAAACCAGAAAATTTCAACTGATTACAGAAGATTTATTGAATATGCATATGAAGACATACATGGAATCCTGATGGGAAACCACATCAAAGCCATATGTAAAATGTCAAAGTCCATCTTATACTTGTAGTATGAAAGAAATGTATTTATTATTTTGGCATATTCTAGAATACATTCCAATGACAAGAAATAGATTCCCACTGGTTGAAAACTATTCTGGTGGTCGAGATGATTTTTTGTTTGTAACAATAAAATCCAAAAATACAAGGTTGAATTTTTATTTTTCTGATGAAGAAAGCCAGAAATATTAATGTGGGACTTCTCGTATTCTGTTAAAGAAATGGTAAATCCATAAAAATGCGTAAAGAAAGATGGCGGATTGGTGAATTCCGGTGGTTTTTACAGCTCATTAGTGAACTGAATGCAGAGGAAACATAAAGAATAAAAAAGCAAATTTCAAGAAAAGGCTCCAATTATTATAAGTCCGGAAACGAAACAAAAGAAAACAAGAAAAACAAGTTGTTAAGCCACATGTTGTTACTTTTAAGTATGGTCAGTTATGTCTTGATGAACCTTTCAAGTATTTTTCTTTGTCACAAAGGTAAACTTCTGAAAAGAAAGACATATTGTGTTTTTTCCTGAAAATATAGCTTTATATATACACATACATATATTTTTATATATAAATATAAAATATATATATGGTGAAATGAAGCAAAAAACAATAAACAAGACACCAGATGGTGCTGTGGGCAGCACACAGATTATAAAAAGCTCCCATAGTAGTTTTTGGAGCTGCCTTCTCTTTTTACCTGTTTTTTGAGTTTAGAATTGTACCAATCTAGCATTAAAACTGAAATAAAGGTCCTACTGATCTCGAGTAGTTAAAAAAAAAAAGCTCATGTATTTCTTTAAGAATGAGACACTTTAAAGGAGCACGTGAAAATGCCCGATGGCATGTTTTTCCAACTCATTTCAGTGTCTGAGACTTAAGAAAAGCCTAGGTACACAAATGTAGCCTCTAAATATCTAGTGCAAATGCGAAAATGAATGGTGTGATTCATAGTTATTTAGAGAAAGGTATTATAGGGACAGGGACTGCTTTAGGAAGTTTGCTTCGGGGTAAATCTTCATTTTACACTGATTTCTATGATCGTAACAGAGTTAGGTTCCTATGGGGGGGAAGATATTTGCTGTGTACTTTTAAAACAATGTTTTAATTAAATATTGAGAAGAGCAGAAGAATATTTATAAATCGCAAGTAAAAACTCACCCAGATAACAATGAACATCCAGTTTAAGAAAAAGATGGCATTACCTTTGAATTTCTTTGCATGCCCTTCACAGATCCCTACCACCTTCCCTCCCTCTCAAGGGGCTACCACTCCTGAATTTTGTGTTCATCATTCGCACAGTTTGACCATGCATATCCGTGTCCCTAAACGATATATTGCTTGTTTTCATTTATTTATAAACTTTGATCGGTGGAATCATACCCAACGTCTTTCTCTGCAACTTGGGTTTTGTTTTTGGTTTTTTTTTTTAAATCAACATCGTGTTCCTGAGATGTATCCATCTTCACATGTGTTGTTTACTACATTTGTCATTGTGATTTTGTTATTACCTCAGAGAGCGAAAGGAAATGGATAATTTAATGACCAGGCATCCATAATCAAGATGGGAAACCATCTGGGTTTCTCTTCTCTCCGGGTCCCCTCTTTTCTACCTCCTGTGAAAGTAGCCACACTCTCTCCCTATGGGCTCAGACCCTGTGGGAGCCCCCACTCGGAAGAAGCTGCTGGCTTTCAGAAAAGAACGGGTTGGTCCTGACCAAAGGAAAAAGTGAACACAGAGAGAGCAGATGCACCAATATAAAATTCAGCAGAAAATGAATTAACGTAGAAATCAGTTCCTGGAAAACAGACATGCATTATACAAACGTGCACATAAATTAGATGCGTGGGGACCTCAAGCTTCAGAACCATAACGGAGGAGCAGAACATTTTGCAAGTAGAATTTCCCCAGGGAACACATCATGATATAACGGACAATGTTTCTTGAGCACCTACTATGTGCCAGGTGCTGTGCTAAGTGCTTTTATACCTATTACCTCGCTCCTCATTGGTTCCTCACCAAACCTGTGTGCTCAACTCTCTTATTATGCCCATTTTACAGAAAAGGAAAATGAAGGGTCCATGGGGGATTGAGGGGCAAGTCACTTCCTTGTTCAGGGTCATACAGCCAGTGAGGGGTAGAGCTGGAATTTGAATCCAGTGGTCTGACTTCAGAGCCCATACTCCTAGGTGTGATGCTACACTAAATTTGTTTGCTGTCTTACATCGAGTGCCATGTATCTGGGTCTTCAGAACATTCGCAAGGAGAGGGAGAGACTCAGAATTCATTCTCGCCATTTGAGAGGTGGGGAAAGGAAAGCTCAGGAGACTTCAGATGATATCATGAGTCAGGGGCCAAGATTAGGGCAAAACCTGCTTTCTAGTAACCCCCACAGATCCTAACTGAGTGCCTGTGAGTGTCTCTCCTAGGGAGACATTTATCTTCTTGGTCTTGGGCTCCTTCCGGCAGCCACGCTGTCTTAGAGCCCTGGGAGTAGAGCGCCAGCCACCCTGGATGCTGAGGAACTTCCAGCAAATCTCTTGCTAAGTGGACAAGCCCTGGACCTCAGGACCTTTAAAGTCAGGCCCTGGCCAAGGGCGCAAGAGAGACCCTGGGGTTAATAAGGGAGAGCAGGAGGGAATATGGAGGCTAGAGGGAGCTCGCCGGACTGCTCCTTGACACGCCTTCCGGGAAAGCATGCCCCGCCCCCCCAGCAGTCAGTTCCACTGGGTTCTGAGATCCCCAGAGATGTGAAGACATGCACAGCTCAACCCTGTGAGCCATGTGGCCCTGAGGAGCCCCAACCTTGGCTCCCTGGCTGGGCCTTACTCAGCTTCTATAAGGCCTGACTTGGGCTCACTTACCTCGGCCACCTTTTTGTCCTTTCATGCCTGGCTTCCCTGGGGCACCGAGGCCAGTTCCTGGAGAACCTCTTTCCCCTTTGGGACCAGGCAGGCCAGCTGGCCCAGGCACGCCGGTTATACTAGGTCCTAGGAGGAGATGCAGACAGAGGAGGGACAGAACTCAGTGTGGGCGAGGCCCTCATGCCTAGCTCATGGGCTGGGGGCCTGCGTGACATGCACCACAAGCTGAGTACTGAAGTAACCGGAAGGAGAGCTCATTCTGAGTAGAAGGACAAACTCCTTCCCCCTTCCTCCTTCCTCCACAAATCAAGGCACCTCAGATCGGGCGCCTGGCGAGGAGATCTCTGAGCTGAAGGATATGGGATACCCCACAGTTGAGAACTCATGGCCAGCCCCCTGCCAGCCTTCTGGAAGAGCCAATGCTCTCCTCCTTGCCCTTGAGGGTCTTCCTTACCCAGAGTTCCATGGGTTCCCTTGGTTCCTGGAAGCCCATTCAGTCCATGTAAACCAGGAAGTCCAGGGAAACCTGAGGAGACAGAGTATCAGTAATGGCTCTGGCAACTTCTGAATCATGAAGGGTTAGCCAAAGGTCCTGAACCCCCAGGGCCTTCCAAAGTCCTCATTTTAAAGGTCATGGTCTTTCTGGAGGCATTACTTAATGCCCTAAGGGAGAGCAGACCACTCCCTAACCTCCACCCTAGCTTTTCCTGACTCTCATTAGAGACCCATACAACTTTAAGAGCAGGGTGGTAGATGATTAGGTCTCTTCAAGAACGCAGCGTTGCCAGCTCCCAGAGACTCGCTATCCAACCCTGAAGTCAAGGGAGGGCTACGTGTGCCAGGACAACAGCCTTGCTCGCTAACTCTTCTCTCCATGGATTCCCTGTTCTCCTCTTCCCGTTATCTGTCACATGGCCAGTCAGTAACTCCCCAGGAAATGGCTTGCCCCCAGAGGGTGTCTTCTAATATAAAGGAGTTGCTGTCCTTTTTCTGAGGGAAGAACCTCTTTCCCCACGGCCTCCTCTCAAATAGACATACCTTTGGTTCCCATTAGGCCAGAGGGCCCCAGGGGCCCAGTTGCCCCTGGATGGCCTGGAGAACCCGGAAACCCTGGATTTCCTCTCATGCCTGCAATCCCGGGGAGTCCTGAAAGTGAAAGCAAGGCAGGAGCTCAGAATGGGCCATGGCTTGAAGCTGACCCTCACTTTTTCAGAATACAGTCTTTGGGTGGCACGGTACCTGGGGAGCCAGGAAGGCCAACATCTCCAGAAATACCAACATTCCCATCTTCACCTTTGCTTCCTGGGAAACCCACATCACCAGCGAATCCATCTGTTCCTTTCTCGCCTACAACATCAAGAAAAATGCTGAGTGGTCGGGCCCCGTTTCGGGTACCATGTTTTTCCCAGGGGAGGGGGAGCAGGAAAGGAAACCTACTTGAACTGTCAAGAGAGCCTGGTCCAATGAAAAAACTCTGAAAAGGATGGTAATAGAAGACCTATCTTTGCATTTGCAAGGTGCTGCCCCGCTACGGTAAGTAAACGTGTTCTGTGTGCCCCCATAAGGAGGAACAATGGGTGGAAATGTTCGAGAACCAGTTTAGATAATTATAAACCGAGGAAGTGGACGCCATTATCCCAAAGGTCTTATTCGACTTAACTCATGAGTCTCGAAGGAAAAGTAGACTGGTTTGCTTGGGGAAACCGTGGGCTGCCTATGAGTGGATATGTGTCAGGGTAGGAATTTCTTTGCACTGGATAGAAGTTACAGAACTCGGGGTTGACCTCCCCAATTCATCCTGATCCTCAGTTTTGAGGAGCCTGTGAGACACGTGAGATAAAAGGACAGTAGACTTACCTTTAAAACCAGACTCCCCAGGTTGTCCCTTGGGTCCTGGGCTACCGGAAATTCCAAATGTCTGACCTTGATCTCCTGGGGATATGAAGATATTGTCCAAGTGGTCAGGAGAAGCTAGAGCTCATTTTACAGCAAAGAGATCTTTTGATGGCAAAACCTTTTCAGATTCAATGTAGCCCGAGGAGATCTTTGACAAAAGTACGCATTGGGTAAAAAGTGACCAATCACCAAAAAAAGGCTGGGATGCTAACAGGCTACTGGCAAGAAATGCTGCTACGTGAAGCATATCTCCATTGGGAAGACATCGCTAGGTTCAGTATGGGCAGAGAAGATGGGAGGAGGGGTGCTAAAACATCACCAGAATGGAACAATGATGATGGCAAGTATGGGAAATTTTCCTGCCCCGTGGGCTGGGCTCAGCAGGGAAAAAGACTGTCTTGAGCCGAGGCCCTCTTCTGCTGCTGAGTTTGGAAGGCAAGTGAGTCAAACCACTGTTTGGTCACACGTCTTTGAGGAGCAAAGCCCTTTGCAAAGGGGTCTTGGCCAAAGGGGAAAGGTAAATCAATTTACTTCCTCTTGAACACTGAGTTTCCTTCCCCAAGAACCCTGACCTGAGCCTGCTAGAAATCCACCTTGCTCTGGAAACACCCATTAAAAGAGAAAATGCTCCTCACCTTTTTTTAAAAAGTTATTATTATGTTCAGTTAGCCAGCATACAGTACCTCATTAGTTTTTGATGTAGTGTTCAATGATTCATTAGTTGCGTATAACACCCAGTGCTCATTACAGCAGGTACCCTCCTTAATACCCATCACTCTGCTACCTCATCCCCCCACACCCCTCCCTTCCGTAAGTTTGTTTCCCGGAGTCTCTCATGGTTTGTCTCCCTCTCTGATTTCTCCCCCCTCAGATTTCCCTCCCTTCCCCTGTGGTCCTCTGTGCTATTCCTTATGTTCCACATATGAGTGAAACCATATGATAATTGTCTTTCTGTGCTTGACTTATTTCACTTAGCATATATACAATGGAATATTACGCAGCCATCAGAAAGGATGAATACCCACCATTTGCATCGACATGGATGGAACTGGAGGGGATTATGCTCCTCACCTTTTGAACCTGGGAGACCAGATGTTCCTGGGAGTCCGGGAGTTCCATTGAGACCCTGTGAACCCTTCGAAAAATATGGAAATCATTGTTTCTGCCCGGAGCTCAGGGCCTCCCATGCTCTCACCTCCCCCCCCCCCCCCAACAAACCATTGCCTGAGAGAGGTCTACTGCGTACACTGTGGCAGGGGTGGGTGGGTGGAGGGGGCATCCTGCGGAAGGGAAGGTGATGAGCCAAGGGTGGAAATACATAGGGTTTTTAGGGGAAGGACTCTATCTGCAGATTAATCCTGGTCTCGTCATTCATAACTTCCCAATGGCTATCAAAATGAGAATCTTGGGAAATCAAGGTGTGACTACTGTAGCAAGTCTCTCTGAAAATACAGGACGTGACCATCCAGCCGGATTCTTGGTGGTGTGCTCTGCAGAGAGTCGGCTGGTGCCACCCATGCCAAAGCTCTGGAACCACAATGCACAAAGAAAAGGATTGCTTCACTGGGCAGGGCGATAGCCCTCAGCTGCAAGTCCTGCAAGCTTCGGGTCCCTGCAAGGAACCACGTAGCAGGCTGGATGTGCGCAGGTCCTGGAGTCTGCGTTTGGGCTAATGTTACCATTTTCACAGGAAAAACTGCCTTGACTGACTCATGTCCAGCACACTGTCTGAGTCCGGGATGTGGGCGTGTCAGCTGCTGTCAGTCCAGTGACTCCCCCCGGGGAGTTGGTGTGGTTTTGAGTTGTGGAGCCACCCGCAGTAAAGACTTACACTACCTAGTGCCTTGCGTGGGAGTCTGAGTTCTGGGCCGGGTCTCTGAGTTCGCTGACCCCCCCTACCCTGGATCCCCCCTACATTTGCCTGGCTTTTTCCGCACATTTGGGATATCTGCTCATTCTGAGCCTTTGCTCACGCTGGGACCCCTCCCAGAATGCTTTCCCACTTTGACTCCATCCCTCCTAGGGCAGGAGGAGTCAGGACCATCCAGCTAAGAATACTTTCTTTTGCAGCTGCTTCTGGGATGTGTGTGTGTGTGTTTGTGTGTGTTCTCTCCACTCTCCATCAGATGGACTGATGCTTTTAGAGGGACACGGACTTTGCCTGCAGGGAGCACAGGCGTTCTGGGATCCAGTTCATTCGGTCCCTTCAATACTGCTACTATGACGGCTACTACTTACCGAGAGCCCACCATTTGCCAGATACCAAGCTAAGCGCTTTACGCGGATTAGCTCGTTTAATCCTCACTGCTGTCCCGAAGGAGGTTTGAGGATCATTCCCGTTTTGTGCAGATGAGAAACGCGAGGCTCAGGCAAGGTAAGCGATAAGCACAGAATCACAGAGCTGATGAGCGGGGGAGCAGAGATCCGAACCCAGCTCCGTCTCGTGCCTATGCTTATTCTATTGCCCTGCCTTTGAAGAACCCAGACAAGCTGATTTGGTTATTTGCCACTTGTCAACAATGACCTTTCTGAAATCACAACGTCAAGAGGCCTGTACCAAAGTCTTACGATGTGCCTAGCTCAAGGGCAGGGGCGGCGGTGGGGTGTGGACTTCTAGAAGAACATGTAAGGACTTGTTCTCATGGCCTGACAATCTCGTTGAGGAACTCGGGCCCACACAGAACCAACTGGGGTTCATATAAGCAGTGAGAAGTGCAGCATGCCTGCAGGGTGGGAGCTCTGAGACTCCTGGGGGAGTGGGTGCCCGGGGCCGGGGCCCAAAGCACGGGTGGGCATTAGCCAGTTAGTTGCCGAGGAGGAGGCTCTGCCCTGTGGGGGAGAAAGCATGAACAAAGGCCCAGAGGAAGGAACCTTCAGGAAAGGGGTGGGGAAGGCCTGTCAGACTCAGGGAGAGGGCTTCATCTGGGGTGAGCTAGGGGAAGGGGCCGGGAAGTGGGCTGGGGCCAGAAAGATGGGGCGCAGGGGCCTGTCCCGCTGCTACGGAGGTCCTTCCCTGGTGCAGAGACCAAGAGCTGGGTGCACTTACGCTTTCCCCTGGTATTCCTGGGAAACCCGTGATTCCAGGGGACCCCTTCAGGCCAGGTAAGCCCCGTCGTCCTGCGGAGCCAGGGAGGCCTGCTCTCCCAATGAGTCCCTTGATGGTACTGGGGAAGCCGGGGGCTCCAGGCAATCCTGGTGGCCCCGGGGGGCCAACCTCTCCTTTGTCACCTGGGAAAGAAGCAAAGGGCTTAGAAAAAAGACCCTGGGCAAGAGCAAACCTGCTCCCCAAAGGTGCAGGACCCCGGGATCACAGGCAAACAAACTGTAGCCTTGGGGACTTGGGGATGGCCAGCTGGGGGGGGTGGGGGGGGTGAAGGTGTGGGTGGGGGAGGTGCCTTCAGCCTTAGGGGGCACCAGTGAGCGCCACCCCGGCTCAACACTGTCAGTGCCCATGTCCCAGCATCTGCCAGGCTTCTCTGGGGGGACCAACAGGGGTACCACAGCCTGTGGTTCAAAACTTCAGTTCCAGAGTGGCAATGGAAAGTGGCAGCCTCGAAGTCTGGACACCCCTCAGGCCCAGAGAAGGCAGCCTCCTTGGACCGCCTGCCGCCACCCACACTGCCACTTTGGTGGGGGGCGTCTTGTGCTGCGGGGCCTTTTCTCAGGAGGGAAGTTGAGGATGAGCGTTTCTCCTGCCCGTTGCCTGCCCCTGGCACCTCTGGGCCCAGGAAATCCGGCGGATCCAGATGAGCCTCTCGAGCCTTTGTCTCCTTTGAACCGGATGTTCAGTGTGGGAGGTCTTGGGCTGGGTATTCCAGCTGGCCCTGGGTCGCCTCTTTCTCCTGCAAGGGCGGAGGGGGGAGTAGATCGTGAGACCCTCGTGAGAGGAAGCTTAGACACGGGGTCAGGCACGGGCTGACCTTTCATCTCAGCTCCTCCCGCACCACCCCCAGGCCTCCTTTCCGGGCCCTTCCCCGGCCCTGGCCCTCCAACTCCCCACCTATGTGCATGCCCTCTCCTTGGACGGGCCCAAAGCCGGCCAGCAACTTTGAAGCCCACTCCAAACCCCTCTCCACTGAGCGTCTGGGAACATTCCATGAGGCCTCTAACACACAGCAAAAACTCGCAAGTGATTAGGTCTTTTGGTTTAAAAGCCAAGGTTTTGGGTTCAGAAGCCCCAAATCTTATTATCTAACATAGGATGGGTGCAAGCCACACCAGCTTCAGGGTCGACGGACAAAATGTACCTTGGGGAGCGGGGCTAGCGAGTTCAGAATTCAGTTCCCGAGCTCACCTTTTTCACCCGCACTACCGGCCCGTCCAGATGGTCCCACTCTTCCGGCTGACCCAGAAATGCCCTTTAATCCACTTGCGCCAGGAATACCAGGGAGACCAGGCATCCCCGGGAAACCGGCCAGCCCAACGGACCCCTTCTCACCTGTTGGGAAACAAGAACTTCTACTATTATCCCTGCCTGACATACAAGGAAATGGGACGCTCAGAGAGGTTAAATAAGTTACCCCAAATCACACAGCTTGGCAGTTGCAAAGAAGGGATTCCAACCCAGGTTTCTCTAACTCCAAAGCCCCAGCTGTTAAGCATTAACAGAACTCATGGGTGGCACGGAAAAAAAAAAAAAAAAAGGCCTAGGGCCGGGAGGCAGGGAGATGAGCCCTAGCCAGGTGCTGTTGCTAATCGGCTGTGTGACCTTGGGCCCGTCATTTGCCCCTGTATAAGATGGAGACGCCTCCCCTCCAACCTCTGGTGGTCTAGCAGAAAGGGCGAGCCATCGGGCCCCATGGAAGGGGTGGAGCAAATGAGTATACCCAGCGTGGTGGTCACTGTCCTGGGCCTTCCTGACGGCGTTACCCAGCCCAGCGGCGAGGGTGACTCACCTTAGGTGGGAGCCTTCCCTTAGCACGGCTCTGCCCGACCCTCTTACCACAAACAGTCCCACCCACTTTACTTACCCTTCGGACCCGGCAGGCCTGGCAACCCAGTGTTCCCTGGCAAGCCTGAGCTCCCCAAGAAGCCAACCAGCCCTGGAGATCCTGGAAGACCTTTCAGCCCCGGCAGGCCTCTCTTTCCAGCTGATGAAGGGGGACCTGTCTCGCCTCTTACACCTTTCTTTCCAGGATGTCCTGAATTAGCACAGGAGAGATCACGGGACAGCCGTCAAGGGAGGCTGTGTCCAGATCTGGGCCACTGCCCGTTCCCATGGCTTCTGGCTGGCTGGCTGGCTGGGTGTTGGAAATGGTCCCTTAACAATGGCCCTGTGCAGGCTGCTGACTGGCAGGCTTCTCAGCTGGCTGAAGCCTTAGCGCTTGCCACCCCGAGCCCCACGCACGCCAGTGGCTATTACTTTCAGCATGGCAGGGTGGCTGGCAGGGTGTGCAAACCCCTTCCGATTAGAACTTCTTCCCCCTTTTATGAATGTGGTTCACATCTTCGCCTGTGAATGGAGCTCTGGGAAGCCAGGGCGGCAACTGGACCCTAGCTCCCTGGTACGTCCCGTCTGAAC
The DNA here is from genome assembly GCF_002201575.2 of Neomonachus schauinslandi. NCBI lineage: Eukaryota > Metazoa > Chordata > Mammalia > Carnivora > Phocidae > Neomonachus > Neomonachus schauinslandi. The sequence continues at coordinate 39,508,630 of NC_058419.1, read as the reverse complement.
TGCACCACAATGGCTGTTTCCTGAGCCAATCTGGTGAAGTAGAGGTTAAAGCCGGACATTGTTTCAGCCTCCCAGGGAGCCATGGATACAGGGCTGCCCTTTTAATCCCTCTTGCAAGCAGTTAAGTCAGCCAGTTCCTTGGCATTAAGGTTGAAAGACCCCCTAGTGCCAAGTCCTGTAGAAATCCCCAAGGCCCATTTGGTCTCCCAGGTATTCTGGGATTTCTTTCACCAAGCTTTAAGTTGGTCAATGGGATTAACCTCCTGAGCTGCTGCCAAAGTGGAATGTTCAGGTACAAAGCAAGGAAATTAAAAAACCAAAGGATTAAATCAGTGACGACAGAGGTATGTGGGCCCCCGAGGACCTCAATGAATGGCTGACTTGGCTTTCCATGAATTGAAAAGCATCCAGTAGCTGCAAGCCCCAGGATGCTAATGGGGGCTGGGAAGGGGATTCCACAACAAGGGAAGGAAATTCAACGGGGGCCAACCCCCCAGCGTGAGTCCGGGGACCCCTGGCCTTGCCAGGCTCTAGTATACAGTCCGAGAATTCCTTGAGCAGCAAGCCGGTGGGGGTGTGAGCCTGTGAGCTTGCATACAGTTTTCTCACCTGGACGGCCCATGGGAAGACCCCAGAGACACAGAGAATAAAGGGGATAAAAAGGAGTTTAGCGGTTCTGCAAAAACTCAACTTCAGTCGCGTGGCCAGGAGTAAAGGGAGGGGAGTGACGGAGTCACCGAGGCAGGGGTGAGGCGGGTGGCAGGAGGAGCAGGGGAGCCTTGAACACTAGGCTGGAGCCAGGGGGGTGTCAGCCCCGCGGCCCAGTGACGGCCGCTTTGGCCACGGTTCCTCAGAGGCATGCTCGCCGGAGAGGCAGGCCGCCTTGCAGCCACCCTCTGCTCAAGCTTCTCCCCCCGCCCACCCCAAGCAGGCTCCCCAGGACCCCAGCCGAGCCAGCGGAGATGGCTAGACCCACCTGCACAACTAGGGTGGTTTCTCAAACTGGGAAAGGGGGAGTGAGGCCACGGGGGAGGGGTGGGGAGGGATGCGTGCTACCCTTCTGGAAGCTAAAGTACAGAAATCTCTTCTGCTTGGCACTGCCAGGGCCCCCTGAGATTGGGAACCGTGACAGGTTGGGAAAGTCGAGGATCCTTCTAGACCCTGCCCCTGGTGCACTCCTTCTGTTGCCCCTCGGGGCGCCAGGGCCCAGGGCCCGGCTTACGGCTGTCAAGCTGGGGCTCCTCCTCTAAAGGACCTACCTGAAGGGCCCGGAAAGCCTGGTGCACCCGGGAGCCCGGGTTTGCCCTTGACGCCGAATAGACCATCAAGCCCAGGGGGCCCTGGCTGTCCCACGTGGCCCGGTGTGCCGGGGCTGCCCCGTTCACCTTTGGGGCCTAGCAGGCCCGACTTCCCAAGCAAACCTAGTGAAAGGAAGGGGCAGATGATCAACAGCCTGGATGGACAGCAGGGACTGGTGACCAAACCAACTTGCCGCATAAGAGCTTGGCCCAGGGTACATCCCCGGTGTCACGGTCTCCTCTGTTCCAGCCCTCGCTGCTTGTGCCCTAGCGGCAAATCAGAGGCTGTGCCAGAAACCGGACTCTCCATTATGGTCGCTTCCAGATTGACTAAGTAAGGAGAACAGACTCCGGTGATGTAAGAAAAAGTTCCCAGAAGGGAGAGACAGAACAAAATGACTTTTCAGTGTCACCCCCTCATGGATCCAGCACCCCAGGCTCAAGCCTGTATTCATGCAAGGCTATACCGGTCACCGAAAGACTTTCCATACATAGACTGTTAAATAAGTGAGTCAAAAATAGTCACCCTTGGGTCCCGGAAGGCCAGAGTCTCCAGGAAATCCTCTGTCCCCTGGCAATCCCCGTAGGCCTTGCTCCCCCGGTGCACCATCCTCAGCACCAAAGATGTCACCAGGGGCTCCCTTGGAACCGGGTAAACCTGGACTGCCAAGTTCCCCGGGCAAGCCATCTTTCCCAGGGAACCCAGGAAACCCGGGCAAGCCCTTCTCCCCACGAGGTCCAGGAAATCCTAAATGCAAAGAGGCAAAAAATAAAAAGGCCATGGAGGTTTAGAAGGGATAGGTCTGGGTAGAGATCTCGGAGACAGATTTGGGTTTTTCTATTACAAAAGCTGACATTTCAATAATGTGTGTCACTTCTCTTGAAAGGCAAGAGCCTCTGATCCTGGGAGGACGTGCCCAGAGGCGGGCACTGCACCCTGTGAACTGCAGAAGGTTCTAGCTCAGTGAGGCCAGGCCTGGGGCTGAGCCCAGCAACCCAGTCCCCGGGCTGCTCCGCTGGCCGAAGGGCACAGGTTATACCCAGGACTCTCTGTCAAAGGCCCAATTTCTTCTGGAGCCATCTATCCCCTGCTGTCATGCCTCCCTCCTCCGTGCGTGGTTGGAGGGGTTTGAAGCTGGATAAATAAACCATGGACGGTGTGGCCCATGACGAGCCCCGTGCCACAGAGCAGGGTGGTTCTCAAACTGAGTGGGGGTCAGAACTACCTGGGGATGGGGGGGCTAGGCCACACCCAAATGGCTGGGCACCACCGCCCCCCGCCCCGAGCTTCTGATCAGTAGCTCTGCCGAGGGGCCGAGAGTCTGCATTTTTATTAACAGGTTCCCAGGAGACGCTGGTGCTGCAGCTCTGGGGAACACAGTTTAAGAACCCCTGGGGCAGTGGAGAACAAGCTTGCCGCAGGGTGTGAGCAAAGGGATAGAAAGGAACCACTTCCCTCTGACTCATCTGAACATCTTTGTGTGACCTAGAAGGAATCGAGCCAGGAACTTGCCAGAGGCTTGGCACTCAGCTAACCGGGTGGAGTCCTAGCTCTGTCACTAGTGACTTCGTGACCTCAGGCAAAGGCACTTCCCACCTGAGCTTCATCTGAAAGTGAAGGGCATGTCCTGGCTGATGGCCCTGGCCACTCTGACTCACTGTCACGCTCTAGCTTGAAGCCCTGTCTCACCTGAGTACGAGATCAAAACCATCCCGCCCACACCAGAGCGTAAACCTCACTGCTTGGGGTCAGTGGCTGGCTGGCTACCACGATTCAAACCCACAGTCACAGGGGAGCAGAAGCAGGTGAGGAAAAGCTTCGTTCCTTACCTGGCAATTCAGGAAGGTGAACCAATCCTGGACTTCCGGGCTCTCCTTTATTTCCACGCAGTCCAGGCTGGCCCGGGGTCCCAGGGAGGCCACGGGCCCCTTTAGGGCCTGCGAACCCAAACATGAGTGGTGAGGGGAAAGGAAAGTCAGGGTGCCTGGTCACCTTTGGGACGTTCACTCAAGAATCCTAGTCTCTTGGGCGGGGCGGGGGGGCCTCTTAGCCTTACCTCACCGCACGGACCTCTCCAGGAGCCATTCTATTTCCTCAGTGCTCAAGGCCACCCTCTCGGGAGGAAGGTGCCCCCCCCAAATGCTGCCAGCCTGGGCCCCGCTTCCTTGGGCTCATGGCCCTTATGAGTGTGCTCAGTGGCTTTCTCTGGACTCATTCCATACCTGGGAATCCGGGAGCTCCTGGTAAGCCTGGTGGACCATAGGACCCAGGAATTATACACGGCAAGGTGATGCCTGTAAGTGGTGACACGTAAGCATCCAGTGAGCCCGCCGAGTCAGGAACGATTTCCCCCTAGCATGCTCCTTTACTCCCATCCCCTCGGATGGCACAACCAAGGTCTTCCCACCCAGCAGCTGGGAGCCCATGCAGAAGAATCCTGGCATCAGAAGCTCTTGGGAGTTTCTCCTAGTGCAACTGCTTGTAGATAAGAGTACCCCTAGGGGCCAAGTGCCAGAAAGCCACCTCCTAAACCAACGTCCAGTGGGCAGGCAGTCATCTATGCAGTAGATGTCCCCTAACAAGATCTCTGAGAGGCGGCCCTATGCAGGAGCAGCACCAAAGGGCAACTGCCTACTCGCCCCGCCCTCCTATGGAGCCTCTTCCCTAGGATGGGGGCTTGGGGTTCGTCCTGAGGATCCATTATGGCCATGTGACTAGATTGGAGGGCTTGCAGCCAAGACCCCTCGAGTTCACATGTCTGCCCTTTTCTTGAAATGAAAACAACCCATTGGGTTCTTTTGCCCCACCTCATTTGGGATCTACAGAAACCTATTGACGATGACCCTGGGTCTGAGGAAGCTGTATTGCTGTACCAGGCAAACACTGAAGGCCACACTCTTGGCCGTGACACACAAGGACCCTTCCCTCAGCTCCTCCTTTGAAAATGTCAACTCTGCGGGGCGCCTGGGTGGCTCAGATGGTTAAGCGTCTGCCTTCGGCTCAGGTCATGATCTCAGGGTCCTGGGATCGAGTCCCGCATCGGGTTCCCTGCTCAGTGCAGAGCCTGCTTCTCCCTCTCCCTCTGCCACTTCCTCTGCTTGTGCTCTTCTGTCTATCTCTCTGTCAAATAAATAAATAAAATCTTTAAAAAAAAAAAAAGAAAAAGAAAATGTCAACTCTGCGACTCAGGGAGAAGCAGTAGTCAATTTCAGGGTTCAACACATTGAAATTGGCCGGCAGAGCCCCTTCCCTAGCAAATTCCTCCTTGCTCGTTCATAATGCAAATAAAGAGTCTATATAACATCACAGAGGGGAGGTTTAATAAAATACCGATGAACAAATTGTGTGTCGGCCCCCTCAAGTGCCATTTACAAACAATTGCTATGCTAATTAAAATTAGTCTTGCCTATTCATTACAACAATCCCCCAAGGCCTGCTTAAAGCCACAGAGCCAACAGTTCTAGTAAACTGCTATAGCTTTCGCCCATACTTAAGAGAAATCACAAATTGCATTTCTTGCAGATACGTATACAAGCTATGATTCAGATTTCATACTCAACTGGCGGCCATTCCTCCTCCACGTGTTCTAGTCCTAAAACAAAATGGGGGATTGAACGGTATAGGGTATTGGTTAAGAGTTTGGGCTCTGAGGCCAGAGAGACCTGAGCTTGCATCCTAGTTCTGCTACTCACTAGTCGTGGGGGCAAGATACTTCAACCTCTCTGAGCCTCAGGCATAAAACAGAAGCTACTCTTCTTAGATGGTGTTTGTGAGGATGATAGGACAGGATGCTAGCAGCATTTCACTGGGTGCCTAGCACCCTGGTGGTTGCTCAGTGAATGGCTGTTTTTGTTAGTTTGTTTGTTTTTAATCATCTTATTTAAGGAGGAATATTCAGAAGAGCTCCTCCAAGGCCATCCCCTGCTTCCTACCTTAGTCCGGTTAGCGACACTACTCTATAGCCTGGGCAGTGGCTGTCTGCCTTCTAGCCCGCAGGTCCTGAGAGTCATACTTCTACAGCTGGAGAGAGGGCATTAGGGCCTGATCGTCCCCCATAGGTGCTCACACCCACCTGCCAGGTGCTGAGATGATGGTGCTATTTCTGAGGGCCATCTCCCTACCGTGGAACTATATAACCTGTGGGCAAGCTCGTCATGATAAGATGTTCGGCTGGGAGAGGGCTGCCAATCCTGTGCTCAGCTTGGGCCTTGGGCCTTTGGACTAGATGGAAGAGTGGCCTCCCTGGATGCTATGACGAGAGGGACCCTGCAGAAGATTCTCGTGTCCCCGCTATTTCAATAGCCCGCTAGCTCCAATGTATCAAACACTGCCATTTCATTGCTTCCAGTCTTATGAAACAAAGGGTAAAATCCAAATATCTCTGCACTGGCTGCAAACATGAACATCCATCCTCACTCCATTCATTAGATAAGTTTCATAAATTCTTTTCACTTGTGACAGCCAGATAAAAACAAACCTTCAGAGGATGGGGCCAAGGACAGGCATCTGGAAAGGCTCCAGGACAGACCTGCACACCACAGCACACTTGTGCATTGCGAGCAGAGGGTCAAAACCTCAGGAGGGCAGAACTTCAAGTCACCCTGGTACCTGGCTCTTTCACTTTACACCTCTGTCTTCTACTTTCCATCCCTGAATTCAGAGCCTTCTCCCCCGACAAAGCAGAAATCAGCTCTCCCTGCCTTCTGTTTCATAAGTGCAACACACGAGCAAATTAATGAGAATTGTCCCCGTTACTGCCCAGATGTGTCTTCAGAATAAAAAGTGCCTCTGCTTCTCAAGATTCTAACATCTCCGTTTACTCTGGGTCCCGTGAATGAGCATCAGACACGTGCGCATCCTTCCGGGTACCTCCCAAGGCAAGTTATGGCCCCGGTTAAGTTCACAAAATGAAGGTGCTCCAGGCAGACATCAGCCAAGCCATCGACATGCATGGTGAAGGAAATTAGTCTCTCTCAGAGACCGCATGCCCACTTACTGCTTTGTGCCCCAGCCTTAGGATCACCCCCTTCCCCCAACCACAGGCTCCAGTGCGGTGCTCAGGCCATCATGAGTGTCTGAGATGGAGGTGAACGGAAAGGAAGGGAGCTTTTGCCCACACTGGTGTTTGAGAACCTCGACACTGAGCTAGCTCTCACCTCCCTCTGTGACTAAGTGTCCTTTACCAACGCTCTCCCTGCAGCAGCAATCACCTAGACCAATTGAGTAAAGAAGAAAATTAAACCGGGACAGGAGTTCCTTGAGGTCCAAGGGAAGTCTGGCCTGCAGCCTGGGTATGCCCACCAATCACAGTCCCTGTCTGGATTGAAGGGAGAGAGCTGACACACACACGGGATCAAGGACACAGTAGCTGTTTCGGTAATAACCAGGGTGATTGATTACTATGAGCATCTGGATCAGAGCCTCTTTGGAAACAGCCAGTTGTCTGCCGGTCCAAGGTTTGTAATAATTCACACCACTCGGGTGAAAGGCTTCTAATGACTACATTCCCTTTCTGGCAATGCAGCCATCCTAGCCTGGGCCATCACTGGTTGGAATGAGTACATTAAGAATAGCATCTTCAGGGGGCTCAGTCGGTTAAGCGTCTGACTCTTGACTTCGGCTCAGGTCTGATCTCAGGGTCGTGAGATGGAGCCGTGCGTCGGGCTCCGCGCTGGGCATGGAGCCTGCTTCAGATTCTCTCCCTCTGCCCCTGCCCACTCACCCTGCTGCTCACACACTCTCTTAAAAAAATAATAGAATAGCATCTTTTGTTTTCATGGCAACAGTTATGGCCACAATGCAAATGTCTAGAGCTCACAGGTTATGTGTTTTTAAAATTGCGTGGAATAAAATTGCTAGGTTTGAGGACCTGTGTTTGGTTGCCACGGAGAGAAAAAAGAAAGCCAATGAATGCTCTTAGTTGAAGTAATTTTTTGGAAAATCATGGTACCGCAACAAGACCATTTTCTGCATAAGGCATCTCCCAGGTTAGAGTTTACTACAGGACTATGTTCCTAAGAACTTTCTGTGTCTGGGGCCTAGTGATGTTTAGGGTAGAAATGGTCCCATGGGCCTCCTTCTGTTGACTCAGCTTATTGTCAAACAATCAGAATGTTGATAATATCCAGATTTGAGTGCGTGTAAGTGTGTATATACCGTCTCAGGTATGTATCTGAGATGTATCTGAGATGAGTATGTATGTATCTGAGATGAGTATGTATCTGAGATACATATCTCAGATATGTATCTCCCGTATAACTCAGTTTAAAAACCTAGTTGTCTACACAAATGGTTGGCCTAGAATAAAGACCCAGTTGGCAGAGGGGCAGCGGAATGACCATGAATAATGTTTCTAGGAACAGAGCTAGATGCCAAGCTATGGCTGACACCAGGACTCACAAAAGGCAGGATGACTGAGTCTGATAAAAATTCCTCACAGCTTTCATAGGACTTTGTAAACTGAAATACTGACTCGGTTTGAAGAATCTTGAATCATCGATTTTAAGGTAAATAAAAATTGACAAGACCTGGTTTCTTTTTTTTTTTTTTTTTTGGTAATTCTTCAAGGTGACAAGGTAGAAAGAGAAGAAACAGGTCTAAGAAATAGCCCTTTGGTTATTGAGAAACCCCTTTCTTCTGTGAGTGTATGTTAGTCTCTTAAGGAATATTGCACTGTGCTAGGCAAATTGAGAAATGCCAAAAAGGATTGCCTTCCTTAGTATCCAGCTGCTTATGAAGCAGTTGGGAAAAACAAAAGCATTTACGGAAGAAAATACGTAATTGAAGTGGCAGTGACATCCTGGGGAGGTCAAGAGAAGGCTTAGTGGAGAAGTGGGACTTGTACCCTGAAAGGTGGATAAAACCTGATTGCATAGAAAAAAGAGGAAGAACATTCCAGAAACAGAAAAAAGAGGAAGAACATTCCATAAAAAGGCCACCCCTTGTGGCTTCAAGCCTAGGGGCATAACACAATGATAGCAATAATTCACAAATATTACATCGGCAACAGTATTCATAGCAGAATTGAGTGGGGGAAAGTCTGGAGGTAGGAGAGGAGAAACCACGTAGGAAGTTGTTGCCATTCACCCACTCACCCAACCATCCACCCATCCTTCCTTCCAACCGTCCATTTATTCCAACAGGCATGGAGGTATATTTGATAAGCTGGGCATGACATAACAAGAGCTCAATAGCAAGAAGAGGAAGGAAAGAACATAAGCACTGCAAATGAAGAATAAGAGATGAATTTCGAGTTTTCAAACTTCAGATGACCGTGAGTAGGGTGGTGCGACTAATGGAAACCGAAGTTGGGATGAAGAGCTGTTCTGGAAGAAGGTGAGTTATTAGCATGGTATCGTTGCCATCTACAAGCAGGGCTGTCACTCGTTAGAATTCCTGCAATTCACGGACAAAAAGAAGCTCTCTAAATGGGAGGGATTTAAGGTAGGAAATAGAGATGAGACGAGATACAAGTAGGGTCTCTTGTCAATCTGAGACTTCAGGAATGAAGGAAAGGCTCTTCCCTGCTGATGACATTACCATCTAACTTAGAGGACACCTATCCCATCTCCGGCTCATTACTTCAATGGTACTTGTAACAAAATGGCCATCTGGCATCTGCTTGAAATTTTCCAGGGACTGTGAGCTCATAAGCTCCCAAGGCAGCTCTGTTACCTTTTCAGACTGGTCTGGGTTAGGAAGTTTTCTTACTAAGTAGGACTGAAATCTACATTGCTCCGTGTAGGTGTACCACGGTATAATTGTGATCCTTTTCCCATATGAAAACCCTTAGAAATTGCAAGCAGTGATTATAATCAGCCAAGTCTCTTCGTCTGACACATTTCATGTGCCCGGGTCAGGGCCACACTCTACGAAGGGTCAGTTTCTCAAGTCCCAGACCATCTGATTCCATGACTCACCGGGAAGCCCAGGGAGGCCTTGTTGCCCTGGTAATCCATCAATTCCTTGATCTCCAGGAAGCCCACGAGGTCCAGGAGAGCCCGGCAGCCCAATTCCTGGGGGGCCAGTTGGACCACTGTGGCCCTTTTCACCAGGAAGTCCTGGTAACCCCTTTTCACCTGGGAAGCCCTGTCCACCGTCACCCTAGACAACACAGAAGAAAGAATGAAAGCCCAACTGAAAGACGGATCAGGAGAGGCTTCCGACCATAGGAAAGAGGTAGCCAGTGTGGTCAATGCTCCGTTTTTGGCTAAAATCCTCGATCCCTCTAGTTTCTCAATCGATTCCTCTATTTGGTTAATGGGAATAAAGCTAGTCAAGCCTCGGAGATTTGATGATGCAAAACCTTCTAGATCAGTGGTGGGGAGGGGGCCAGGAAACAGGAGCAGGGTAACAGTGCTTGGGGGCCCAGAAAGCAGCTGGATTACTTGAGGGGCGGGGGAAAGTTACTGAGAAGCTGAAGCATTTTAAGCGATAGGGTCGATTGTTATGAGCCTTTATCAACTGAGACAATGACCCATGCCCAGAAAAAGATTCTCATCTTACCTAAGATGAGCAGAAAGTGTTAGCGGCAGAGGCCAGAAGAAATGCTGGGCACTCTGTTCTGCCCTGCCTCATGGCCTAGTGGCCATCAGAACCCCCACCCCCAAAGTCAGCCGTGAGGCTTTATAGAGCTCGACACCCAGGAATGATCAACTTACCGGGAGGCCTGGCAGACCTGGCAAACCTGGTATTCCATCCTTGCCTGGGACTCCGGTCTCCCCAGGGAGCCCCTGGGGGCCAGGATCACCCTGCTCCCCCGGCACCCCTGCTCTTGAACTGAGAGTCGGTTCCCCTTTCTCTCCTTTGGGGCCCGCAGGACCAGGAGGCCCAAATAAACCCTGACAAAGAGACAAAAGGGCAGAATCAGGAGATGCAAACATGGTAGGACTCTGGCACTTAGCCTAGGTCTGACCTGAAGCAGATCCTTGGGTACCTTTTGGCACTGCTCTGGGCACTTGAATATGTCATCATCTTGGATCACAATTGCCCATTTATTTTCTTACCTTTCTCAAAGTTGAAATTTTTGAGGATGGTAACCTTGTCTTAGTTTGACTTTATCTTCAGGGCCCTGGGGCCGTGCTAAGCACATACAAATGATTTTGTGGAAGGAAGGGATTAAGGAAGGGAGGGACGGAGGGAACATAGGCAGATCAATGCAGAAGGGGACTTTGGACATCATCTGGTCTGACTTTTTCATACTACAGATCCAAACCATGAAGCTTTGTTTTATCCCCATCTCTCTTTCCTGTGTTTTAGGAAAGTGCTTGGGGCAGGAGTAAGGGACCCTGGAGGAGAGCTCCCAGTCCTCCCCCGGGGCCAAAGTTGGGTAAGACTTACTGGAGTCCCTGATGGGCCCTGTGCACCCCCAGAGCCTGGATCTCCTCTGGTTCCTTTAAGGCCTGGAAGGCCTATGAGGCCAGGTGGCCCGGGCAGGCCTGGCTCCCCAGGTGGTCCGGTGTTTGGGACACCACCGTCACAGGCACAAAAGCCCGAGTCCCCTGGGGGGGAAAAGAAGACAACGGTTAAACAAAGTGGGCCACCTTTCCAAGAAAAAGGATGATATGACCGTGGTGATCTGTGCCTTGAACAACCCCATGGAGGGAATCAGAAGGCCTGGTAACAGGTATCAGGAAGTACCCTAGCTCTGTAGTGAGGCAAGAAAGGGCTCAGGCTCACATCCTAAGTCAAAGCTTGCAGTTCCCTTCCTTTTCCCTCCAAATAGTCCTCCTTGGAGCTGAACAACAGAGATGGAACTTGTAAAAAAAACTTCCGAACCAGCTCCGCTAATAAGCAGTGACATGTTAAGAGGCGGCACTGAGAAAGGGGAAGAGGAAGTGAGGGCCATTCTGCTTGAGGTCGAGGAGAGCTGCTCATTCTGTGAGAGAAGAGGAAAGATCTCAGATACTTGAAACCCCTCGGCAACCCCCAAACCTCTCCTCGGCCAGCAGTCTCACCTCTTCCTCCACCTTGGCCTGGGCCACAACTAAAATGAATTGATTTATTTGCACTTTAGCATCTGGACTTCAAGAGCGTGCAACAGAGGAATGACCCAGAGGCCACAGGATGATGGACGGAGCCGTGCCGCTGGAGGCTGCGCTAATCGGTCAGCCCTTTACCATCAGTGGGGACCTGCGGTTGTTTTCCTGGGGCCTGTTGGCTTTTCTGGAGTGCCAGGTCTTGACCTGTTCAGACTCTTTTCCTTCAGGCTGAAGGTAATGATAAGTGACTTCTGGCCTTTGGCCTTGCACACGGGGAAGGGGTGCAGCATGGGCTGGCTAATAGCTGGGGCTGCTGGCCACAGCTTCTGCTGGTGGATGGCATAGGAAGAGGAAGAGGAGCCCACGACCCACTTCGTCCCATGTGACCTCAATTGCTAGCCTCAGTCTCCGAGCCCTAAATGTGGAGCACTGCCAAGAATCCTATAATCAAATCCCTGATCAAGCCCCCCAACTGCTTCTGTTCAGGTTCCCAAAGCTGTTGGTCTACTCATGCCCCAGAAACCTTCTGCAAGGATTTTGGGCGAACACAGAAACCCAAGGCGACAAAAAAATCACCTTTCATTCCTTTGAGGCCTGGGTTTCCTCTTGGACCTCGTTCTCCTCGGAGACCAGGGAAGCCTGGCTCTGCGTTCTGTAGGGTTCCAGTCTCAAATGCTGGACCTTCAGGAAAAGGGAAACATCAAAGATAGGCGCGTCACACATGACTCAGCACAGCAGCTCGGTTGCTAAGGCCTGTGTCCTTGAGGCTCAGCAACCAAAGCAGAGACAGGGACCCAACGTCTGTGGCAAATCTTATCCCCTGGTGGCCCTCGTCACTCCACTATGACTTACAGAAGGGCTACTATGTTCCAGGCACCGGACTAGACACTGAGGGGCCTGGAATGACCAAGACAGCTTCAGTAAGTCAGCGGTCCTAATGTCTACCCCAGAAAGTACTCTTGGGACAGCAGAGGAAATGGGGTTCCTGGGGTTTAGATGACAACGAAACTTCCTGGGGTTTAGGTGACAACGAAACATGCTGGGCCTGTGTCCAGCCTTTCTCTTAGAATCTAGGATCCCATGCTCAGGTAGAAGACATAAGGAGAATAAACCCTGTCAAGGCTTTGAGCAACTGTCTTGAGGATCCAGGCTTGGCTTCCCACGTCTCAGGCTCCTATCCCCACCCCACTGGAGCCCTGAGGACCAGGGGAAGCTTGAGAGAGCCAATGTTGCTTCTTCATGAGCTGTGAGACCAGAGGTGGAGGGGCTGAGAACAACGGAGGGTGGGATGAAATGACTACACAAACTGGAAGGCATTAGGTAGCGTTTGGGCATCGAGGTGGCCTTAGCTTGCTTGCTCCTTGATGAGGCTCTGACCGTTCTGGTCGCTAACCTCTAGCAGCAAGGCTCTGACTCAGGAGCATCATGTGTCCCGGCTATTTCTCCTGTGAAATGCTCTCTCTCTCAAGAATCACAACTGTTCTGCAGTCCCAATCACACCTGAGTCTCAAGACGAAAGAGAGAAATGAACGACTTACCGGGTGGGCCCGGTAGGCCGGGCAGGCCTGGCAAACCGTCTCTGCCAGGGGGACCAGCTGTCCCAACTGTGGTGCGGCCTGGGTTTCCTTGGTCCCCCTTCAGACCTGGAACTCCTTGGGGCCCTAGGGCACCTGGGACACCTGGAAGGATAAGCCCATACAATAATGCTAATCACATCATCCTATTCTTCCAGGGGTGTTCCAATCAGCGACATATGCGGGAAACTCCCTCCAAGGGAAGAATTTGGGAGACCATTTGCCCTTCTCTTGCATCAGAGTTAGAAAGGTCCTTAGGAATCAACTAGCCCAACCTCCTAGGAAGTTGAGGCCAAAGGACATGGGGAAACATGGTCAAGGGTGCAGAGCTTTTTGGTGGAGAACCTGAGCAGAAAACCTGGTGTCCAGTCTCCTCCTTTTTGATTTTTCAACCTCGGTGGTGGGATCAGCTGTACCCCTTCCAAGTGGTTGCTTTCAAAGCACAGGGATCCTTCCAGATGCCCATCTCCAAGGAACTTAGAAACTTATGCCTTTCAAAGTCCTGTCTGAAGCTTTATATTTGGCTCATCACAGCCTCTGAGAATCTGGCATGGCCTTTCTCTATTCACTACTACAGAATGACATATGGGTGTACTCCTCCAATGGTGGGTTCAGTCATAGGCTCCTGGGCCATTTAGTGCCTGAGGTAAGCACAGAGTGAGGGTCCGGGTACAAAACTCTCCTGTAGGCTTCCGTTAGCCCCTGCTGGCAAGCATCAGCTGGGATGGCAAATCCATAGAAGAGTGATAGGGCTCCAGCAGTCCAAGGCCAGCCCCCTCTGGTTGCTGCAAACCCCAAAAGAATTGCCTGTCTAGCAACACTACATCATTCAGGCCAAAGGAAAGCTGCTCGCCCAGGTCCTATCCTCATATACATTAGCCTTGGGCTGGTGGTGCAGCACTTAGTGACTACAGTCTACCTTTCCTTTGACTTTGGCTAGGTATGTACCCAGACCAGACAGGGGTATAGAAGGGGATGCTGGGCACCAGCGTGTCTATGTAGGGGGTGAGTTAGTTTGTTTCACCTGGTAAAGCCGGTAAGCCGGGGATGCCAGAAGGGCCAGGCAGGCCCTGGATACCTTCATCTCCTTTAAGTCCTGGGAGGCCTGGCATCCCGGGGTCTCCAGGATAACCTGGCATTGCAATGAAAAAAAAAAAAAAAAAAAAAGCAGTAAGCAAACCCAGAAGAGGCCCACAAATGCCACAGAATGCCTATGAAGGGTTGCAAGGAGATGTCCTCAGGGTAGAAGTCTCTTTCTTGCCCTTCACAGGTCTCCCAGATGCTGATGGCCTCATGTGATCACGGGCCAACTGCAGCTAAGGCTCCACTAGTGTTGAGAACTGGTCTGGCCAGGGCTAACATTCCATGGTAAGATCTGGTAAGTACTAGGAAGGTTCTTCTACTACTGTTAACCTGCTGTCATGCCTCAAATACCTACCATTTGGATTAAGGTGTTGAAGTCTACTATTCATGTTATGCCCATAGGTTTCCAGGAAGCCACTGTCAATCATTAACACCTTGGCTTCAATGAGTTTACTGGACAGGGCGTGGGCCAGAGAGGATGAGAGGGGAGAAGTAATTTCAGAGACCGAGGCAGAAGAGGTACAGTAGTAGAAGCCTTTGCTCAAGCAAGCAGTCACTGGAGACACATTGGAGAACGCAATGGGAACAGTTGGATACTTTCCCACCTCCTATGCGACTGTCAAACCCAAACACACATGGGATCATGCAGATGAGACCCCAAGTGTCCCACAGGATCAGGCTAAAGTCAGCCTAGCTGGGGAGGATATCAATCCTGCCCTAAGCATCATTAGGAGAACAACTTTCAGCAAGTCCAGGCCCAGTCCGACCAAAACCTTAGTCTTGGTGGACCCAACACAAACACGGAGTGTAGGCCTTGGCTTCTTTGCCTGAAGACATTGCAGTTAGCTTCATTCCCCACGTACAGGACCCACGAGGGGCCCTTGAGTGCATTGGCTTTAGCAGCAATCCAGTGGCTGACAAAGTATCCTCTTAACGATTATAGGGACTATAGAATGTCACCCCTGGTCCTTTCTTTTTCACTCCAGTCAATGAAAAGTTGCACCTGAGATCACAGCACCATCTGTATCGATGAAAACATCTGGGCCTGGCAGGCCAATGCCACCCTTTTCACCCTGTAAAGATTCAACTGGTTAAACACAGACATTCCCATGACCTTATCACTCAAGCTCTATGTGCCCTCAAAGCCATTCCCTGGGAAAATGAAAGCTTTCCCCTTCTGCAACCCCTGATTCCCAGGGCCAACTAGTGCACAGATTAATTCTGAAGTCCAACAAATTTCAGATGAAGGTAACGCAAAGCAGGTCAGGAGCCCGATGCTCAATTTGCAAACCTGTCAAAAATAAGGGATCCCAATTTTATTTTTCAACCTGACTCCTGGATCATCTGCTTCTGGGCCTGGGACATAGATCTCAAGACTAGACAACGTTGCTGCACCAAAGAGGTGCAAAGGAAGGGGCAGTTTCAACTTTTTTTTCCCACTGTAAGCTGGCCCAGGACTCTGCTACTGTCACTGGCCTCGTTAGTGGATGATTTCAGGCAGAGGAAGTCAAAGGAGTCCTAAGTCCCCCAAAAGGGGGATTCAGGTATCAGAATCAGATACAGTGGCTTATCCCAGTGGGGTGGTGGGAGCTGCCTGCCCCCGGAACAGGTGATAAGGGGATGCATTCTCTGTAGAGAATTTAAAAACAATCATAAAACTGGGGCACCTGGGTGGCTCAGTCAGTTAAGCGCCTGCCTTTGGCTCAGGTCAGGGTCCTGGGGTCCTGGGATCGAGCCCCGCATTGGGCTCCCTGCTCAGTGGGAAGCCTGCTTCTCCCTCTCCCACTCCCCCTGCTTGTGTTCCCTCTCTCGCTGTGTCTCTCTCTGTCAAATAAATAAATAAAATCTTAAAAAAAAATCAAAAAACCAAAAATTTGGCAATTCTAAGCAATGTCAATAGTAGAATATTCCTCTTTGTAGAGATGGATTTGCTCCTGCAGCCCTCCGCCCTACCCCCACCCCCACTTTAGTCTACCTCTAATCAAGTAGTATCTAAGGAAGGCTCATTGGCTTTGTGTGCTCAAAGTAGGGTTCATGCACTTCATGTGAAAAAGGTAACATTTACAATGTTAAAATATTAAAAGAATACTTCATCCCATAGGTAGGCATTCATTATGGTCCAGGTGTTTGCGTCCCCCCTGCCCCCCATTCATTTTGAAAACCGAATGCCCGAAGTGATGGTGTTAAGCGGTGGGGCCTTTGGGGGGGGATCAGGTCATGAGCGTGGAGCCCCCACGATTGGGACCAGTGCCCTTATAAGTGGAGGCCAAGAGAGCTAGCTTGCCCCTTCCACCATGTGAGGACACAGTGAGAAGTCAGTGACCTGGAAGGGGACCCTCACTCACGCTGGCATCCTGATCTCGGGCTTCCGGCCTCCAGGACTGTGAGGAATAATTTTCTTTTTTTTTATAAGCCACCCCGCCTGTGATAGTTTCTTAGAGTGGCCAAATGGACTAAAGCGCATTTATGGGAATTCTTCACCCTTCCACCGCCCCAATCCTGGATTTTCGCTTCCCAACAACATTACCTTAATTCCTGGAAATCCATTAAGCCCAGGGAAACCTGAGGACCCCTTCTTGCCCTGTGACAGAAACACAGTTACAACTAGTTGAATGTCTAAGAGCATAGGAGGGACTGGTCTTTGGACGAGGCCAGGGCAAATGGCACAGGGATCTTGGCTGGCCTTCCAGGGTATGCATGGATTCTCCCCGACTCTGGAGGGTATACAATGTTCCAGAAGGCAATATGGCACAAGGTAGCCAACTCGCCTGTTAGGAGGTATACGGGCCCCAAGGCTAGGGATGAATACAAGCAGGCTGGCCTCGCTAGCCCCTGATAACAAAATAAAGAAGTAGGACCATAGCACAGCACTGGATTGGTCAACCCTGGACACTCAGACAAAAGAAGAGAGCGGCTGAGATTATACCCATCAAAGGGAGGTAGACAACTTGTATTATAAGCAGTGGCTCCCTCTGGACCGATGGCCATGTTAAGTAAAGCAAGGGGGCCTTTTGATTAGGACTTTACATGCGGGCTTTTAGTGATATTAACCAAAATACCTGACTCCCTGGAAGGCCTTGGCGTCCTTCTAAACCCATGGGTCCCTGTAAAGAGAATGGAGCCACCTTAGAAAGATTAATAGCCCACACTAGAAAAAGCCAATAGACTTACATAACAAAGCTTTCCCACTGAGTTCAGGACTTAGCCAGTTCCTAAAATCAGGTAAGAGAATGTCCCTAGACCTGGCTTAATGACTTCTTTCTAAGCACTAATCCATCAGGCTGAATAGCCACACAGAGCATTTTTAAAGAGCAAAATAAAATGGAAACATTTTAAGTACTGGGTGGAATTTGGTAGAAAGGCTGGGTGGTATTATACTTAGTCTGCATTAGTTCCAAGTCATGACATTTTTAAATAGATTGTGGGAGGGCCTCTTGTCTCTCACCCCAACTGCATTCTTTGCTGGTGATTATGTCTTTTCAAGACAAGGGAGTAGAGAAAAGTAGAGAAATAAATGGCAGGGTAAAGGGCAAACATTGCTGAACACTCAAAAGATTCTTAACGAGCTTTATGACTAAGCCAAAATCACAGTTCTCTAAATGTTACCTCTTTAAGGCTAAGGTTGGCCAATTGCTTATAGCTTAACACCTAAGTGCCTGAAGCACTTAGAATCACAAAGGCTAACAATTATTTCTCCACTTGAAGAGGGGTTATTACTGGAAATTGTTGACTGCAAATGTCATTCGCTATGTTCTAGACCACCCCAGGCTTGTTTCTGTTCTATAAAGATTATACTTGGCCCTCTTCCATTACTACAACATCCGCACCCTAGCCCACGTTCCCCCAGGATAGAAGGTAGTGAAGGCAAGACAACGCTCACCCCATTATTAGCCCAGATGACAATTCTCTATGACAACAAGGAAAGGAAGTTGGCTGAGGAGCCATTCCGTAGTCAAGGGAGCCACTAAGTCAAGGAAATGGGGGCAAAGTGAAAAGGAGGAGGTCTCAGGGACCTGAGGGCTGAGGAAGAAAAATAAGAGAAGCTTCGGTGGCTATCAAGTTATACAACATAAAGATGAGAACAGGCCAAAAAATGGACCCGATGGACCGGATAACCTGACAGACCCGGGCAAGCAACGTTCCAGGCTCATACCCTAGGTCCTGGCAAACCAGGGATTCCCTTTTCTCCCTTTTCTCCAGCAGTTCCAAATCCCTACAGGAAAAAAAAAAAAGAAACCACAAGTTATAACAGCCATTTCCTCATAGGTCTCCTGGCTCCATCCAAAGCAGGGAGGTAACTTCAAATCAAGGCCATTGCCATTGCCATTGGGGAGGCTCACCATGCCGAGTCTCTTGTCACTGCCTGAGAAGCCCATAGGGCCTTCAGAGAGTTTGGACCATTCATTCAAGGTTCCCTCTTGGTTTTAGAAGTAATGTCTTGTCCCCCTGAACATGATTGTATGTCCTCACAGCTACACGGACTAACAGCATAGAAATGATTAGATATCTAACTTCATTGGTTTGACAGATGGGGAGACTAATACTCAGAACAGTTCAGCATCTTGTATGGGTTACAGAATGGATGAGCCAGCCAGGTCTTCAAACTTCCATTCCAGGGCCCTTTGTATGAGAAACAGGCTGCTTTCTACCACCTAGGAGCTTGTTTCTTTGACCCATGAATGGAGAATTGTGTTAATCCTTGGGGATCAATACTAGTGGGAAGAACTTTTGCCCTTTGAAGGCATGATGGCTGCATCATCCTCTTCGGTGGGAAGGATTATTTCTATCTAGGTGTGATCTAGACCCCTGCGGGCCCTAGCAGTACTCCAAAGGGCACTATGAGACGGTCTTCAACCCCTCTTGCCCTGGTCAAAGGAGGTGAGGGCTTGCAGCCATGGACATGACTTGGGGATTCTCTAGGGACAAGCAGAAATTCAAAACACAGTGAGTGAGAAAGCTTCCTTTCCTCTGGGTCCAAGGCAAGCACATTCTGGGCCCTTGAAGTACAGAAGAGTTCACTACCAAAGTGGATAACGTCTTTCACGGCCATTTTGTTGTTATTGTTTAAATGTGGAATTTCTGGAGCATAGGTTTTGGCAAACAGCATTTAGGCCTATTGTAAGAGTGGAGGAGGCAGGGACGCTTTCTCGAATGTAAGTTTGTGAAACACAGTAAATGTTGTGGCATGTCTCCTGTCATCCTCTTGATGTGACCTGGCTCAGCTGATTGTGCAGCCAATGCTTGAATCCTGCTTCTAGTTTTCTCTTCCTCTTATATACTCAGAGTATTCCCATGGGTACTGAAAGCTGGCTAAGTAGCCCTTAGCTTTCTAGGCCCAGGTTGGGTTTTTCGGTGGTTGTTATTGTTTTTAATGTAAGGCTTTTTTTGTGTGTGTGGCTTTTTTTTTTGTGGGGTGGAGGGTGGAGTGTGCGTCTGTGAAGGGTCTAGTTCAAAGCCAACTTTGGTTCCCGCTTGTCTTTCTTTTCTTCTCCATCTCTAGCTGTGTGGCACGTGGCTCAGACCTCATGCTGAGTAGGATTTCTATTTGAAAGGCCCGTGGGTCAAGTTGAACACAAACTTATTTGAAATCATAGTGCTGCATCTCAAATTGGAAACCAAGGCATGCTGCCGCCCGGTGGAACACGTCTCCAGGCCTCCGAAGCCAAGCACCGTGACCTGTCCACGGAAGCTGTGGCAGCCCGCACTGCCCCAGACTCTGAACAGCACTAAGATGGGTTATGTAGGAGAGTTGGTAAGCAGGAGGTCTATACCACACTCACTTCCATCTCCTCCAAGACACGCTACACCATACACGGTCATCCCATACATCCTTGTTGAAGTCAATAGAATGACCCAGAGAACAAAGCAAAAGGTGAAGCATATCCAGGAACTCTCATGCTGTCTACCTGTCTTGCCTGCAGTTGCAAAGACAAGAGGACCTTGTCCTCCTGCTTCAGAAAGCAGAAAGGCCGGGCGGGGGGGGGGAGGGGGGTTGCGCCTGGGTGGCCCTGTCGGTTAAGCGGCTGCCTTCGGCTCAGGTCATGATCCCAGGGTCCTGGGCTCGAGCCCCGCATCGGGCTCCCTGCTCGGCGGGGAGTCTGCTTCTCCCTCTGACCCTCCCCCCTCTCATGTACTCTCTCTCTCTCATTCTCGCTCTCTCAAATAAATAAATAAAATATTATTTTAAATATATACAAATAAATAAAATTTTTAAAAATTAATAAAGAAAAGAAAGCAGAAAGGGTCTCTGGACTCTTGCTTTCTCAGAGAGCTTGTGCTACCATGTGTATTAAAAAAACTAACAAGTTTAAAAAGGAAAAAAAAATCAAAGAAACTTCTTTGTGTGTCATTGGGGTGGGAGGTTAAAGCCAATGAAACTGACGTGACTTGGCAAGATACTGGGCTGTAGGTTCGGCTTGTCTCCCCATGCAGGGAGGCACCGGACAGGGCCCTGCTGACCAAGTTGTTCTAGCAAGATGCACTGGGACCCCGCCGTGTCACAGTCAGTCCTTGCCAGGAGTGGTCTGTCCTGCACCCACTGCCCCCCAACCCCTTCTCACCCATATCCAGGAAGGCCTCATTAGAGCACTAGCTTAGTTGTTCCCAGGCCTACTGGCTAGGGCCCCGGTCTCCTGCTATTTTTGGTTCAAGGATATTAGCGGTTCTGCAAAAACTCAACTTCAGTCACGTGGCCAGGAGTAAGGTGGGGGGGGTAACATAGTCACTGAGGCAGGGGTGAGGCGGGTGGTACGAGGAGCAGGCGAGCCTCGAACACTAGGCTGGAGCCAGGGGGTGTCAGGCCCGCGGCCCAGTCCTCAGAGGCAGGCTCGCCCGAGAGGCAGGTCACCTTGCAGCCACCCTCCGCTCAAGCTTCTCCCCCCGCCCACCCCAAGCAGGCTCCCCAGGACCCCAGCCGAGCCAGCGGAGATGGCTAGACCCACCTGCACAACTAGGGCGGTTTCTCGAACTGGGAAAGGGGGAATGAGGCCACAGGGGAGCCTGGTTGGGGCTCAATCTCACAAACCCTAAGATTGCAAGCCTGAGCTGAAACCAAGAGTAAGACGCTTAACTGAGTCACCCAGGTGCCCAGCAACTATGCTTTTAAAAAGTTCTTATCTCTTAGAAATACCGAAGTCTTTTATGTTGAAATAAGTCTGTTATTTGCTTCAGCTTGGCTGAGTTGCTAAATGTCAAAGCTGAGTGATGAGTACACAGCAGGAGCATATGCTTCTCTCTCTTCCTGGTATTTGTTTAAAATGCTCCATAATAACAAGTTTACTTTATTTTTTTTACGTTTTCAATCCATGCACTTCTCTCCATTTTCATTGCTATCACCCTAGTGCAAACTGCCCCCATCTCTCCCCCAGACTGAGGTAGTGACCTCTGTTTGCTGCCTCAGCCTCCCGTCATCCTCCACACCCCCACCCCCAGCCCCTGCCAGAGTGATCTTCTTAAAAATGCAAGGTAGAGGGGCGCCTGGGTGGCTCAGTCTGTTCAGCGCCGGACTCTTCGTTTCGGCTCAGGTCATGATCTCAGGGTCTTGAGATCAAGCCCCGCATCTGACTCCATGCTCAGCGGGGAGTCTGCGTGAGATTCTCTCCCTCTCCCTCTGCCCCTCCCCCCTCTGCTCGCGCTCTCTCTCCCTCTCTCTAAAATAAGGAAATAAATCTTTAATAAAAGTGCAAGATAGAGCCTTCTGACGGCTTCCCATTCCATTTAACATAAAAGCCACATTTGACCTACAAAGGGCTCCATGATCTGGCTCTCGCCCTTGCTCACCCCGCTCCACCCACTTGCTTTCTTGTTTTTGCTCAAAAGCAGTGAGCTTTTTGAACCTCAGGGTCTTGGCACTTGCGGTTCCTTCGGCCAAAAACGCTCTTCCTGATCCTCGTGGGACTTGCTTCTTCATAATGTGCACTTCCTCAGAGAGGCCCTTCATGACTGTTCTGCCCAAAGTAGCCCACCCCATTCTCACTCCACACGCCATCACTTTACCCTTTCTTTAACCTTCTATGTATCACTTATTATGATAAGAACTTGCTCTTGATTCATTTGTTTACTTGTTTTTGTCTCCTCCCCTCACTCCCCCATTAGAATGAACTCTCCTCAAGGACAAGAACTTTTACTTCTTTGACTGTTATTTACTGTTGTCCAGCAGAATGCCTGGCACCTAGGCACCCTCAAAAGGTATATGTTGAGTGAAAGACGCTAAGATACAAGGGCAGATAGGAGAGTGAAGATAGGATTACTAGGATTAACTACCATTTACTGAACAACTGATCCGTGCCAGGCACGGACGAAGTCCTTTCCATGCACATTATCTCATTTAATCCTCATAACCATGCCATTATCACCCCCCCTTTTTTGGAGGGAAACTGGAACTCAGGAAGGTCAAGAAACTTGTCCAAGGTCACACAGCTAGAAATCAGTGAAATCAGAAGTCAAGCCTAGGTCTGTTTTAATTCTAGAACTTGAGCTAATAACTGCTAAGATATATAGCCTCATGAAGAGCCATGTTAATATCCCCATGGGTTCGAGAAACATGAACATTTCCTTAAATGTTTTCTAGTAGTGAAGATGGTAGAATGCTCTCCAATAACCACAGGAAGAGGTCTTCCTGTTAGTCTTCTATTGCTATAGCTTTTGTCCAAGCAGGTCCTTGAATACATGTTGACCAAACAGGGAGACTTACCGGGAGACCTGGAGGGCCACTTATTCCTGGGAAACCCGGAAGCCCTGGTTCACCCTGGAAAGTGAACCAAAGATTAGTGAGTAGCAGCAGGAAACAGTAAACATAAAGGATATGGCTCCTGTGAGCTGCTTGGGCTGGGCAGTGGGCAACCAAGGGGGTATCCTGTGGTATAAATTCCCCAGGAGCCCCAACTAATACCTGCACCAGGATATCAGTTTGGGGAGCCCTTGT
The DNA here is from genome assembly GCF_002201575.2 of Neomonachus schauinslandi. Taxonomy (NCBI): domain Eukaryota; kingdom Metazoa; phylum Chordata; class Mammalia; order Carnivora; family Phocidae; genus Neomonachus; species Neomonachus schauinslandi. The sequence continues at coordinate 39,485,771 of NC_058419.1, read as the reverse complement.
GGTATGGGAAGGACCAAGGCCTATGGCAGGGAATGAAAACTGTCTAAAACAGAATCTCAAATGTTGAAGCTAATTGGGAGACAGAAAAGATGATCATCTGCTGTCTTTCTAGTGGAAGGAGCCATTCAGTGTGATTTCCCGTTGCAAATTCCAGGCTGCAAAGAAATCAACAGTTTGGGGAAAAGAGTAACAATTACAGTTTGGATGCGGACCCATAACACTGTAATCTGTCTTTCTCCCGTATGCTAATTTACCTAGTTGTGCCGTGGAAGGGCTCCCTAAGGTTTGGGAATGATCAGGGAGGCAGGCAATCTTTCATATGCTCCCAAACTGGTCCTAAATTAATGATTGCTTTCTGTAAACCTGAAGAGGGCCTGGAGCTATTGCTTCCACAAAGACAAAATTGAAGAATGGGAGTAAACACCTTCCCCCGCCTGGGTCCCTTGATCATAGGCACAGAATCACAACACTTAAGGGAACCCTAGGAAGGAAGGGAATGCAGGTTACTAAAGATATCTACCCACCTTAACAGCATACAGGCATTCGAGTATTACCAGGTGTACACTCACTCACATTGAAATAGAGATTATAACATATCTCAGTTAAACAGGTCTACAGCTTCAGCCACAGTAGTTCATATCAGGTGAATTAGGGCATCTACTGCCACTTGGTGACAGTATGCCCTATTTGTAGGGTCAAATTTTGAGGGCAAATAACTTCTTTAAAAAGATAACTTAGGAGCACCTGGGTGGCTCAGTCGCTGAGCGTCTGCCTTCGGCTCAGGTCATGATCCCAGGGTTCTGGGATCGAGCCCCACATCGGACTCCCTGCTCCATGGGAAGCCTGCTTCTACCTCTCCCACTCCCCCTGCTTGTGTTCCCTCTCTCGCTGTGTTTCTCTCTGTCAAATAAATAAATAAAATCTTTAAAAAAAATAAAAATAAAAAAATAAAAAGATAACTTAAAAGCAACCATGTACACCATATGTGTTCTGTCACAGTGCTTTGGGGACAACATAAGTATTGAGAGGGTTGGGAGTTAGGAGGAAAAAACCCAACTACTTAATATTTGTTTTAAGTTATTCAGCATCTTGATAACTGAATTTGAAAAACCAAACCACAGAAAATAGGACTTAAACAAATGCCCAGAAGCCCAGGCACACTCATATCCACGTACCCAAACACAGGGTTTTTAGAAGCTTTTCACAGGGGACAACACAGAGAAGGCTTTACCCTCACTTCCAAACAAAAAAGCATGACCCAGAACCCTCTATCTTTCCAGTAGAGTCTGGTTATTAGAGTTGAACTTTGGTATTAACAGGAGAAGGGTGGTTAGCATTTCCTAGGCTTAAATGTTCACTACCTTGGATCCTTTCTTCCCTTTGGGAAATCCCATAAATTCCAGCTCCCCGGTAGATGGTGGGGGTCCTGCAGGGCCTGGGAGGCCAACATCTCCCTGTAAGATCAAAGGGAATGTTAAGCAAAGCAGAAAGGTTTGTCCTCTGGATGTCATTCACAAATAAACTGTCCACTCCTTTGGCCTCTTTACCCTCACCCTTGCCTCAGCGAGGAAGCAAAACTCTCAGTACCAAGGGGCTGGGAAGAATTATAAGCCTGGCCAAATGCATTTTGTACCAGCACTGCAGAGGGAAGAAGCAAGATTGATGAAAGGAAACCACAGGTTCGCGGTTGCCAGGGTCATGCATCAAAGGGTGTTTAGAAGAGAGCAAAAAAGGCTTTTGAGCAAGGAGAACGGCCACCTCTTGGCAATGGCGATCAGACTCTAATTGGCCCAGTCCTTGCCAAGAGCATGAGCAGAGGCAGTGAAGTCTGTGTTGGAACACCGGAGGCTGGATTTGCTCCTTGGATGTACAAAATGCAGCCGTGCAGGGTGGAGAGGGCAAGCTCCCAGGCTCCCTCGTGCCTCGCAAAATCACTCTACGGTTTGTGCAGATGGAAACAGGGGAACGAGGGAAGGGAAGTAGAAGAGAATGGTGAGAGGTTGAGGAGGAGAGACAGAGGGGATAGAGAGAGAGACAGGAGGAGAAGGAGGAGGAGGTAGAAGAGGAAGCATAGAGGGAAGAGGAGAAGCAAAGGAGAGGAAAGAGAAGGTGACATAATATACAGAACATCAGGGAAACACCCAGGTGGAAGGAGGAGGGAATTGATTTCAACGGAGTATGTTTGTAAGACATGCACATTTCACAGGTCGGAAGCAGGGAGACTACATACAGTATTTGGAAGGAAAAAGACCCCAGGAGCCAACGTGTGGGGTGTGTACACGCAGCCCCTCCAGGGATCCCACCGCACGACCCACGTGGAGTGGGAAATGCTCATTTCCCAAGGCAAAGATCCAAGTGCCCTTAAAATGAGCAGGCACATGTGTGCAGCCAGAGATGGTGCTGGGAGCATATGGAAGGCAGATTGTATTTTCCAAAATCTATTTACCTTGACTCCTTTCTCTCCTTGGAAACCTAACCCCATATTCCCCTGGGGCACAGGGTTGCAGGGAGGAAAAACAAAATCAATTACTAAACAAGCTCCAGGAACTTAAATTGGAATGCAGTATTTTACCAGAAAGTGTGTTTAACCAAACCAGAGTCTCTCTGGGGAAACTAGAACACTTAGTGGTAGGAGGCCAAGTGCCCTAAGACAGTATACTTACATCAGGACCAGGGAAGCCGGGGGGGCCTGGAGGACCCTATATTAAAAATGAAAGGAATGAGCACTTGTTAGTTTCAGACAAAAAGAACCTGGGCATGTGGAGAGTCCCTGGAGATGAGTCTCCCACCCCCTCAGTATGTTCTGGCTTTAGCACTGCAGATTCTAGCTCCCTCTCCCATGGTGCACCCCCTTTTTTAAATCTCCTTTGAAATCTCCCCAATTGACTTGATAACCACATTCATGCTAAGGTGGTAAAGATTCATGCGTCATTCCTCCCAATAGGCTACACATTTAAAAAATAATGGCCTTGGGGAAAGCTAAACCAAAGTAATCAGTGGTGAGATTTCATGCACTGGAGAGAGAACATTCTGGAAACGGGCCTTTCCCAGAACCACATGGGGATAACTGGCTATGTTCTTTCTATACCGGTGAGGGCAAATACGTTTGGTATCCAAAAGATAGGTAGGTCGGTAGCCTTGTCCAAGGTGGAGTGTGGAGAAGGATTTCGAAGTTGCTTCTGTGTTCAGGGTGGGTGATCGTGGTGATGGTGTGATTAATTAGCAGGGTCTGTCATGGGTGAGGGGGGTAGAAGATGGAAATAGGTGTGCCAGGCACCACCATCCCTGGGCGCAGAGTCAGAAAGACTCTGATAAAGACAACAATCAGCTCCTTACAAGAGCAGTCTTCACTTGACTCCTCCAAGAATGGAGGTTGCCTTTTTCCACTAGGAGAGCCTACACAGGCTTATATTTAATCGGTGGCCCTGTTGGGAAAGGATTCATGGGAATACTGTGATCACGTGGTCGATTTAGGTTGGTCTTACTTGCAATCCTGGTGGCCCCATGGGTCCTACAGCTCCTGGGGACCCGGGTGCTCCTGGTGGGCCCTAGAGAGGCAAGTTTTTATGAAGGTCAGAAAAAGAGACAGTTTCTCAAGAAAATTGGAAATATATGTCTGCAGGAGCAGCAAAAGAATATTCATAGCAACTTTATTCATAGTAGCAAACAGTTGGAAATTTCCCAGGTGTCCACTGATACAAGGACTGATAAATAACTGATACATCTACACAGTGGAATAAATCCTCAACAATAAAAAGTAACAACCTACTGATATGTTATAATGTGGATGAATCTTGAAAGCATTGTGCTAAGTGAAAGAAGCCAGACCCCCAAAGGCTACGGATTATATTATTTCCTTTATAAAAAGTTCTAGAATGGGAAAAACTGAACTATGATGGCGAGAAATCAGCACAGTGGTTTCCTTTGGGTGGGGGCAGGGATTCACTGGGAAGGGGCAGAAGGGAAATTTCTGAGGCGATGAGAATGTTCTATGCCTTAAGATGGGTTTGGGTTATATAGGAGTATGTCTTTGTCAAAACTCAGGAAATGTTCCATTTAAGATTTGTTTATTTCATTGCATGTAATTTTTACATTAAAAGAAAAACTGCAAAGACATATTGAAGTCTAGGTAATGATAGACATGCTGTAGTATTTAGAGGTAAGAGTACTACTGTCTGCAGTTTACTTCAAAATGCATCAACAATAAGATGGATTGATGGATGATAGAGATGGATAGATGGATAGAAGTGGGATAAAGCAAGCATAGTAAAATATTAATATTAATTCATTCCCCTTTGCTCTATATTTGAAATTTTTTTTATATTAAAGTGATGTAAAAAACAAAAACTTCAAAAGAAAGCAAAACACTTATAAACATCAAATAAAGTAGACTTTGGGACAAAGAATATTACCAGAGATGAAGAGGGGGTATTTTGTCATGATAAACTAAGTCAATTCATCAAGAACACATAACAATCTTAGATGTATATGCATCTAATAGCGTAGCTTCAAAATACATGAAACAGAATTGCAAGGAGAAATAAACAAATCCACAACCAGAGTTGGAGAATTTTAACATCCCTCCCTCAGTAATTAATAGAACAACTAGATTTTTTAAAAAATCAGTAAAGACACAAAGATCTAAACAACACTGTCAACTACCTTGACCCGATGGACATTTTTTAGATCACTATACCCCAAAACAGCTGAAAACATATTCTCTTTAAGAGCATACGGCACATTCACCGAGACCATTTCATATGCTGAGCCATGAAACAAACCTCAACAGATTTAAAAGGTTTGAAACCCTACAGAGTGTTCACCCACACTGCACTGAGATCAAAGTAGAAATCAACCACATAAAGATGGCTGGGCAGCTGCCAAATATCGGGAAATTAAACAGCGCACATTTCCGTGGGTCAAAGAGAAACGCAGAAGGGGAATGAGAAACTATTTGAAACTGGATTGCTAAGGACAGTATTACAAGCAAGACAATAAAATCTGAAGAGAAAGACGGTTATGGGGAAATGGATGGCCCAATGAAAATGGGGGGATGGTAATGAGGTGTTAGGTAAGGGATGGAGAGGCTAAGCAAAGTCACAAGAAAGTAGGGGTTCAGAGGGTCCCCAGGAAACAGAACCCTGCTTTGACAAAATAACCTGGGGTCCCCTTACTGATCACAAATCTCTTATTCAGCCACCAAACCATCCTCCCCCGATCTAAATGATTTCTCATGCCTGCAAATACTGTCGACGAATACTTGTACCTTTGTGGGCTGAGCAATGACTCCCTAGGAGAAGCGAGGCAGGCAACAACGTGGGTGTGATTCTGCGAATGTGGTTAACACACCATCTAAGCCAGTGTTGCCTGGTGAAGGGGACCCTTATGCCCTTGGTCTTCACTCACCTCTGTTTGCGTGCATGCTTGCACGCGTCCTGTTTCTTGCCTACCTCTTCCCACATGGCTCTCTCTGTTTAGATAGCTTCCTCCCATTGCGGGCCAGCCCAAACATCACCCGCAGTTCTCAGAGGTTACCTTCTCCATCTTAGATATAAAGTCTCCCATGATGTAGCTTTAGGTGGACAGCATCTCTTCCTCCAAGTTGGTGAGGAATTCTTATGCCACAGTTCTACTAGTTTTTCACATCTTGGGGTGTGTGTGTTGGGGTGTGGGGTGGGCAGAGACCCTGACTACACTGTCTCGGGGATCACTCATAGCACCTTGCAGCTAGTAGGAGCTCAATAGTGGTTCTGGAATGAGAGAAGAAAGGCAGGAACCCTGACATAGGAAAGAAGGAAGAAAGAAGGGGCTTTTCCGAAGCCACTTCAAAGGAAAGCAACAACGATGTGGCAACCCAAGGAAATAGAAAGTTCTTATTTTTTTAAAAGATTTTATTTATTTATTTGAGAGAGAGAGAGCGAGAACAGGTGCGGGGGAGCAGAGGGAGAGGGAGAAGCAGACTCCCCGCGGAGCAGGGAGCCCGATGCGGGGCTCGATCCCAGGACCCCGGGATCATGACCTGAGCCAAAGGCAGACGCTTCACCGACTAAGCCACCCAGGCGCCCCAGAAAGTTTTTATTAATACAACTCACAGCCTTGCACAGACTCCCAATTATTAGGAGTCCCTCAAAGGAATTTCTAGACAGAACAGCTTTCACAGAAAAGTGTTCTTTTTTGTTTTAACCCGCAGCATTCTGAACACACAGAGAACAGTTAGCAGACGCTTGCCAAACGAAAGGCGAAATTCTTTCTGAATGCATCGCAGGGAGTAGGAAGGTCCCTGGCCTAAGGGTCCGAAAGGCTACCTCCTGTGCAACTTGAGGGGGACAGCCGACCCTCTCAGAACTTTCTCACCCAGAAAATATCAACAGCGTGACCCGCTCTACCCCAACTGTCCGGATTTTCCTTGAGAAAGTCTGCAAAGACCTTCGAACGCCATAGCGAAGAAGAATGCAAGGGGACCCGCAGTGACTGCCGACCAAACATTGGGCGCTCCACCCAGAAACGACAACTTACAGTTATTCCATCCAGTCCAGGCAGCCCAGGCTCCCCCTGAGAAACAGACAAAGGCAGGACATGGAAGAGATTAATTAAGCCTGCGCTATTATTTCATAGATAACGGACCTATGCTTCACGGGCAGAAAAACGCATTGCTGATGCTCGGGCCTCCTCTGTCAAGGTCTTGTGTTTTAAATAATGCATGAATTGGGCCTATTCAACCACTTACTTTTTTTTTTCCCTATGAAAAATCGGGACTCTAGAAGACACATATTATAGCCTTGGTTGAACGGGATTTCATATTTTACTTGGAGTAATTAATTTTCACCTTTGCTAGGAACTCATCAATTAGAAACTGCTTCTGTGGGCTGGTGATTCTCCTGCTCTTTTGGGAAGAAAGCGAAGCTACCTTCCCGTGTGCCTTCATCCCCAGAGAATCCTTGCCCTTATGTATACAATGCAAATCAGACATTTCAAGGGAGAATCAACAGAGCATACAGTCTCTGATTACGTTTTAATTACTTTGCAGCATCTTAAGTCACTGTATGAATCTGTAATATAACCATCTTGTGGAAATCGCTGTGTTCCACTGGGTCCAGGGTCTCCGTGATTTTTGGCAAAGCCCTTTCATCAGTGTTTGCTATGACAATGGCTATACTTTGACACCTGCTAGTCTTAACCCGTTTGGCTTACGGTCAAAAAAAAATCAGCTCTCTGCAGCACAGGAAGAGCACTGCCTGGGTTTTAGCTCTTCGGTAAATCGGCTATGTGAGTCTGAGCAAGGTACATAGCCTCAGTGTACCTCAGTTTTTCTATCTGTAAAATGAGCAACATGAATCCATCTGCTACCAGGGGGACGATGAGCTCACCTCCCACTCTGCAAGGGAATAGAGTCAATCATTTGGGCACCAGAGTTTCCAGGTTAGCATACACCGAGAGTACAGTCACAAGAATACAGAAGGTTCTTGTCAATTCTAGGAAGAGATGAAAGTTTCCAGCCAGCTGCAGAGTTGATGGGCAATTTTTGCAGACAGCCAGGGGCCCCGCGAGGGTAATGGGCTGGTGTGCAGGTAGAGAAAAGGGCGGGGCCATCATCCGGGGGCCGGTGGCCATGCCGAGATGGGCAGAGACATAACATGGCTTTATACCAAGGTATGCAGACATCAAGGATTGTAGGGTAGACAAAAGGTCTCCTGGAAATGTCTTGGCTTGTCGAAGAAAATGATACCCAGGCAAACTGTTTGTTTGCTGATCTGTCTCCTATTTTTGGTCTAGATCCTATAAAGCAAATCTCTTTGACAGTATGGTTGCAAACATTTCTGTCAGGGTTTCCATCACAAAAAAAGCTCCAGATCCCTTTTAAATCTAGCTTGGTCTCCTCCTTAAATAGAGACACAGATGCTAGTTCTGGAAATGTTTTATTGGAGCTGGGGCCCAATCCCGGGGAACTCAACTTATAGCCAGCCTACTTAGCTGTCTGCCTTAGGGGCTCTTACCTTCATTCCTTTGAAAGTACCTTGGGTGAGGACAGGTTCACCTTTAAAGCCTTTCTGACCAGGAAGCCCCTGAGTAAAATAAGAAACACTTGTGAAGAAATGCGCATACACAGAGAGAATTTTATTAACAGTATGATCTGATCACACAGAGGACACAGCAGCGAGATTCTGGAACTATGTGGTTTGTTCTACGGCTGAGCTAAGGGGCAAAGTACATCCCCCAAACAGATGCTGAGTCTCAAAGCTATATGCCTGCTTCCCCATCTCCCCAGTCAGGAGTCTGTAAAGGGATGAGAAAGTAGGAGACTTTGACTCTGTTCAGAACACTGATCTGAACATCCACATATAACACATATGTGCATAAGCCTACCGCTCATCTGCTCCACCCCTCACAGGTACGTCACTGACACGGCCTCTGGCTAGGACAGAGCTTAGAGAACTTCGGTAAAGAGCCAGATAGTAAAGAATTGAGACTTTGTGGACCATATTTGGGCTCTGTCTTGTATTCTTCTTCTCTCATTCTACACAAACCTTTAAAAACTAAGCTGCAGTCATGGGTCACACCTGCAAGTCTGCGGCCCTCCGGGTTAAGAGATATCTACAAAACCATCTCCATCCTGTGCTTCTGCCAAAACACCTCAGCTTCAATGCCTGTCTAAGAGGCTTGGTGTGTCTCACTGTTAACATGGAGAACAGTTCAAAGTACACCGAACCTGACTACCAACCAGACTTTTTACTGTCTCCCTAATGTCTGCTAAAGTTTATCCTCCTGGGGAAAATCAATGTCCCTATATCTAAGGGGAAGTCAGGATTAGTATTGGAGGTAGGACTAAGCTTTGGGGACTGAAGAGTTGGCTGAATTATGGATTCCTCGAGCTCAAGGATCATAGGTGTGTTAGAAGAACAGTGGGTCCCCGAAGCACCTTCTTTCCAGATGCTTCCTGTTTCCCCTTTTACTTATAGCCACTCCTTTCATCAAAGGGGCTTGACAGAATATCCACTCAAGATTCAGCAGCATTAGTAAGGGTTCAGCTTAGTAAAATCTATGCCCAAGTTCCTATTTAGGCTTAAGGGGAGGCTTAGGGACAGGATTAGGTTTACCCTTGTCCTTTTGGCTGTCAGGATGTTTATTACCTCAAGATTTCTTTTCTCCCTCTTGGGGGCAGCATTTCCTCACTTTGCTGGGTTTCCATTCTCTAAACACAGATGTGATTTGTTCTCCTCTTCTGTTGCCATGGCAGTGTTTGGAGGCCTTTGTGACTCAAACAAGCTCATACTATGTTGGTAATACGTCTTTCTCCAACCCCCACCTCCGCTGTATATTGGTTTGGTCTTTAGATGTCAAGGTCCTTTATGCCGGTCTGAGCCTTGTGCTTTGTCTCACTTTCTTATGCGGATATCCACACCCACGACTTGGTCACTGAAGGCAATGGTGCTACTCTTCCAATAAAATACTAACTAACTAATGCTTCAGTGAATATAGGGTGCATGTATCTTTTTGAATTAGTGTTTTTGTTTTCTTGGTATAAATACCCCGGTATGGAAATAACCTAACTGTCTGTCGATGGATGAATGGATAAAGAAGATGTGATACACACGCACACACACACACACACACACACACACAGGAATACTACCCAGCCATAAAAAAGAATGAAATCTTGCCATTTGCAACAACATGGCTAGACCTCGAGGGCATTACACTAAGTGAAATAAGCCAGGCAGAGAAAGACAAATACTATATGATTTCACTGATATGTGGAATCAAAAGCAAAACCAAAACAACTGAACACACAAAACAAAACAAATTTCACATAGAGAGAACAGACTGGTGGTTGCCAGAAGTGAGACTGGGAAGGGGATGGGTGAAATGTGTGATGGGGATCAATAGGTATAAACTTCCAGTTACAAAATAAGGAAGTCATGGGGATGTCATGTACAGCATGGTGACTATAGTCAATAATATATTTTTAAAAGATTTTATTATTAAGTAATCTCTATACCCTAACGTGGGGTTGCATCCTCCACTGACTGAGCCAGCCAGGTGCCCCTAGGGTAAACAATATTTTATTGCATACCTGAAAGTTGCTAAGAGAGGAGATCTTGAAGGTTCTCACCATAAGAAAAAAAATTCATCATTCTGTATGGTGACAGATGGTAACTAGACTTAGTGTGGTGACCATTTTGCAATGTATACAAATATCGGATCATTATGTTGTACGCCTGAAACTAATATGATGTTAGATGTCAATTACACTTTAATTATAACAAAGAAAAAGAATGTGGGATAGCACTGGAACAAGACATACTGAAAAAATGCCAATAATTCATGTAGCTACGGAATCTGTCTAATAGTGTGATTTCTAGCTAAATCCATCACCTCAGTACCCTTAGTAGCTTAGATTATTTCAAGTAAGGTTGACAATGGGCTTGAATGTGTTATTTTTCTCTTTCCAGTCACTTGTAAAAGCAGCCTTGCAAGGGCATGGTATATATTAGAGATCCTTCAGATCCAAATATCTGAGCCCTATCTGGATGAATAGAATTAAATAAAAGTGGTGAGAGGAGGATCTAAAAAATGCTCTACCAATCCCGGGACCAAGGGTTATGGGGGTGGGTTGTGGGGGGATGGGGGCAAACTATGTCAGTGTAGAGTAGGATTTCTCAATTCTTTCTCACTACGGACACTTTGGGACAGATGACTCCTTGATGTTGGAGGAAAACCATCTTGTGCTAGTGGTGACAACCAAAATTGTCACTAGTAACTGTCAAACGTTCCTTGGGGGTGGGGAATCACCCCTGGTCAAGAATCACTGGTTTAGACCAAGCCTGCCAGACCCTTTGAGTCATTATCAAAGTGCTCCCGTGATCCCACGTAAGCCTTCCAAGTACTGCATTTTCCAATGTCATCTGATGTGGGAACATGTCAAATAGCCCAAGTGTATACTTTGCTCTGAAATGTACTAGAGGCTCTTCACAACCCTGCCAACTCTAAAAGTATCGTTTGAAAAAGAAAAAAAAAAAAAAAAAAACCCTCTGAGGAGTGGAGCGTGTGCACGCCCCCCGCAACTGGTATTCTTTAGATGCAGATGCTTAACGAGGTCTCCATAAAAGCAGGGAAAGGCAAAGAATGCCTTTTGAGATAATGGACAAAGATCCAGCAACGTACGGGTGGTCCGAGAAGCCCAGGATAGCCATCAGGGCCCGGATATCCAACAGCTCCTCGAGTGCCATTGCAGCCATCCGGGCCAGGTGGGCCCCTGGGCCCTGGCTGTCCGGGGTGGCCCTGTTCCAAGAGAAAAGAAGGGATCACGTCAGCTGCAGGACTCCGACCTACCCTGACAAGCTCCACAGGAAGAGAAACCAAGTGTGCTGCCCATCGCTGGCTCCTTGTCTACTCCCTTTGCCCTATGAGAACTATGCTCTTAGAGCTTTCGTCCACACTCAGATGTACGGAGCTGATGACAACCCGGGGGGGGCCCCTCCCCGAAGGACTGATGCTTTAATTGGACCCATGCTGAAACCGAAGGGATCAAGCCTAAAGAGATGGGATACACAGGGTGGTGCAACTTCAACTTCCCGGGGTAAAAAGATGTACTAAGACAGGGCTTAGCTGGCTGGCAGCCGAAGGGTTTCCATCAGGGAATCATGCCAGGCCTTGGGACTTCCTCAGAACAGACGGGAACCTGGGCAGCCTGGTGTGGCTCTCTGTATTGGAAAAGCCTGGGGCTTTTTTTTATATGGCTCTGCCTAGGAAAAGATGTTGGCTGTTGGTCAAGAGAGCAGAAGCAGTTTCCACAGCACCACCCCTATGCTTTCGCCTCTTCTCCATACTTGCTACTGAGACAGTTGTTTTGCCGGGGGGATTAGCAATCATTCACATGACTGATCAGAATTCAAGAGTTTCCCAGAGTTGGGCTTAGAGTCCACCTTTTTGTAGGGAACAGATCTTTTAAAATCTGTCAAAAGCGGGGTGTGTGTTGGGTTACGGAGCAAAGAGATGACCTGAAAGCCCAGAAATCTGGACAGGTCAATAAAAGGTTGACTCTGACCCTGTCACATGCACTTTTTAAAGCCAACCATGGATATTTCATAATTTGAGGAAAATGTGCCACACATTCGAAACTCAACTTTTTGAATCATTAGGGGAAACGAGCTTTTGTCAAATTCTTACTGAGAAAATGCTCCATAGGATTTTGATACGGTTTCATTGTTATTACGGTAGTAGGAGATAGTCTACTGATACAAAAGTATGAGTCTAGACTGCTGGACTCAGGGAATGCTAAGAACAGAAGAATGGTCAAGAAACTTATCTTCACAATAAACCTGCTGCAATCTGTACCTGCTCAGACTCAGGTGACGAATTTTAGCTGTGCTGGGGACACCGAGAACAGCTTACTAAGTCGTCAACATTTTATTCCCAAACGAAATGGCTCTTCTTGTTTGCCCTGAAGATCCACGCTCCACCTTCCCCAGATCTGTGCCTTGGGAGGCTGAACTTTATGAACGGCGCCGCCTAGGCTCCCTTTCTCTCTGTCTCCCAGTTGTCTCTGGCCACTGGGAGACACAGGCAGAAGATCAAAGAGCAGGAGGAAAAAGAGCACAGGTTGTTTATTTCCCTCACGCCCTCCCTCCCTGGCCATATTTCGGACAATGGCCACATTTCTCTACAAGTCTTCGTTGAGCAGCCACTATTCCTTGGCTCCAGGTCTGACCAGTGTCCAGTGTCCGGTTCCACGATCACTGTTCTTTCTTTCCCCTTTGGGCCTAGGGGCAGCCAAAGCTTTTGTGTCAGCTGCTTTGCAATCCATTGCTGTTGCCCTGAATCATGCCTACATCCTTTAAATATACCCTTCACAACACTCTCTTCAGTTAATCCTTTCAGGTGGAATGTCTATTTCTTCCCGGGATCCTGATCGCCACTTTAAAATATCCCAGCCGGGGCGCCTGGGTGGCTCAGTCGTTAAGCATTTGCCTTCGGCTCAGGTCATGATCCGAGGGTCCTGGGATCGAGCCCCGCATCAGGCTCCCTCCTCGACGGGAAGCCTGCTTCTCCCTCTCCTACTCCCCCTGCTTCTGTTCCCTCTCTCGTTGTGTCTCTCTCTGTCAAATAAATAAATAAAATCTTTAAAAAAGGGGCGCCTGGGTGGCTCAGTTGGTTAAGCGACTGCCTTCGGCTCAGGTCATGATCCTGGAGTCCCTGGATCGAGTCCCGCATCGGGCTCCCTGCTCGGCGGGGAGTCTGCTTCTCCCTCTGACCCTCCCCCCTCTCATGTGCTCGCTCTCATTCTCTCTCAAATAAATAAATAAAATCTTTAAAAAAAAATCTTTAAAATAAAATAAAATATCCCAGCCAAACGTGCTAGGGGTCATCGCTCAGCTGGGTAACAGGGATGAGTTAAGGCAAAGACAATAGGTTGGCTCAGTCCTAGGGACCCACCTTACTCCTTGAGACTTGGTTGTGTTTGACATCAAAACTCTTCCTGACTTCTTACCCCTTGGTATCTACATTTTTTTTTTTTTAACTTGGGCCCCAATCCTGTGGTTTTCTTGCCTGAATTCCTTTTTTTAAAAAAAAAAACTATTTATTTTAGAGAGCGAGCACGACGGGGGGAGAGGGGCAGAGGAAGAGAGAGAATCTCAAGCAGATTCTGCGCTGAGTGTGGAGCCCGACGTGGGGCCCCATATCACGACCCTGAGATCATGACCTGAGCTGAAATCAAGAGTCAGACGCTCCATCGACTGAGCCACCCAGGCGCCCCTTGCCTGAATTCCTAATACCTTCTACCTGCAGGATTCCAGGCAGCACCTGTTCACTCTTTCCCCCCCTTAGCTGAATTCTCTGGAATTAACCGCTGGCATTTGACTTAGACCTGTCAGCCTTGTCTTGTTCAGCTGAGGTGACAGCTAAAGCATATTCTGAGTCAGCCAGACTTGTGTTCCAATCCCAGCTTTGCCTCTCCCCAGCTTGAGCCTCAGTTTCTTCATCCGTAAAAAATGGAGATGAACAATACTACCTCCTAGGGTTGTTGTCAACATCAGAATGAAATGAACAGTTTATGGCTACAATTAAACGAGGCTAAGTTTACTACATAGGAGCTCAATGAACAGGAAGTCTACTTCTCCCAGGCAAGTCAGCAAGGGTATGCCACCTGGCTGAAGTTCTATCTCCTTTGAATTCTCAGTAGTACCACAGCATTTCGGGCAAGGGGCCCCTTCTGGTTTTAGCTAATGATTTTACATATGTGTGTGTCAGTTTTCAAGGGGAATGTAGCTCTTTGACGGAGGAGACCATGATTCTATACAACTGCAAGGTGCCAAACACACAGGATAAGAAGATGTGCTGTAATCCAGAAAAGCAATGTTCCTGAGAACCCAGATTTCAAAGGGAAAAGTTTCCGTTTGGTGAGTGGTTTGTGTTCACTCCGAAGATATAAATCTGGTGTGTTCAGTTATGAGTCTCTAGGAAGGGAAATGTTTGAGATTAACTCCAGGAGAAAAGCTAAACATACATTGCAAAGGACAACTTGAAAACTTCTGCTCCCAACCTTATGTGAACTGAAAACAGTTGATAAACACACATTTCTTGTGGGTGCCAACAGCTCCAATGCACAGCTGTGATATCATGAAAAACCACAAGCCTACCGCCCCGAGTCGATGTTAGCCTAATGTTGACTATCTTGATGAATGCGTGTTTGTTCATTCTCCCAACTGGTTGCTGTGCCCCTTGGTGCACAGACTTGGATGATCGTAAAATGATTACTTGCTCACTCATGTTGAAACTACCTACATGGCAGCAACAATGGAGTTTTGGGACCAAAACCAGTGACACATATGTTAGCGATCAGCCAGTATTAAGTGGGGAATCAGATTTGTGCAGTGATCCAGTTTAGTAAGATGTGTTGGGAAAGCTGTTGGTTTCAGCTGACGAAAGTAGAGCGAAATAATTAGTCTGGCTGGGCCAAGGGTGTCTACGCCTTCCTGTGTCTGAGGGAGTCCTGCCAGTCTGACAACTGTTGCTTGTGTGGGCACTAGGGGTTGGAGCCAGTCCCACAGATATTTCTAACGTTCTAGTATGTGGTGAATTCAGCCTTGGGGTCTCTGGGGCCTCCGAGTGGAGCAGAAGAGGTATTCTGCACTTTCAAGGAAGCTAGATAAGACCATCACACAAGACAACTAATAAATACCATGGGCCACATGTAATAAGGAGCTAGAGTGCATGGAACAGACACCGAGGACTCCTAGGAGATTAGAGATGGAAGGGAGAGGTAAGCAGCAAACAGAAGGTGCCCAATAAATACATCTTGAACCTCTGGAAGAGAGGGAAGGAACAAGGGAGAATAATTTCACGGAGTAAGAGAGTCTTGGAGCCTGAAGCTAAAGCAATCAATGGTCAAAAGCAAACATAGACAACCTTTGGTCAAGAGAAGGGCCAAGGGAGTGGGGACTTCTATCGGGAGCAGTGCATTCATTTGGAAGAATCTGGACACCTGTACCTCATTCTCCCAAGCAATGAAGCCCCAGAGAGAAGTGAGCAATTCCTGCAAGCCCTAGCACTCTCCTGGCCACACGCTGGAGAGAGAAGTATCCAGCTGGACTCTGGGGCATGTCCCAGTTCAGAATTGAAATCAGCCTCTGTGTCACAGGATTCGCTTCCTTCCAGCCCCCATTAAAAAGAGACTGCAGGAGGAAGAGCCCGGTGCTGCTGTAAGCTCCAAATCCCCCACTCAGCTCCAAAGGAGGAATGGAAGAGGCGCTTTCCAGCTTTCTTGTTTTCCTTACCCGCTGGCTCCCAGAAGACACACAATCTGAGCGGAGACTCTGGATAAAGTGCCGATAGGAAGACAGCCAGGGGAAAATGCCAGAGGATGTCATGAAAGGACAGCTAACCCCATCCACTTATGTCCCTGCTGGCCCATTTCTGGGCATTTTGCAGACTCCGCAGTTGGATAAAATGCAGAATTCTGATGGCCGATTTGTTGATACAGATAACAAATATAAGGAAACAAGACTCTGTCCTCCAACTCCACAACTGTATACTAGAGCTGGAAAGAAAATGGATCAGATGATAATATCTTTATAAAATATTTTATTTATTTGAGAGAGAGCGAGAGAGAGAGCATACAAGCAGGGAGAGGGAGAAGCGGGCTTCCCACTGAGCAGGGAGCCTGATGCGGGGCTCGATCCCAGGACCCCGGGATCATGACCTGAGCCGAAAGCAGACGCTCAACCGGCTGGGCCACCCAGGTGCCCCCAGATGATAATATCTTTGAGGGTAGATCCATACGCTTTTTCTGTATCCCCGTAGTAGAGAGACAGCATCTAGTGAGTGCACGAGAAATACCTACAGACTGGCACAAGGAGGTTTAAGCCCCCTTCCTTGATACGAGATGATAACACAGTATAACGCAAGAAGCTGTTAAGTCCAGGATTTGCCAAACTGTTCTTAGATATGGTTCAGAAGAAACCCTTCGAGGTTGTTGGAAGGATAAAAGCAGGCTCTAAAACCTCCCTCAAAGAAAGAAGCTCCACTTTTCCCTGATTCGTACACTGAGCTTCCTTCCACACAACCTTTGGGTCTTCTCTGAAAGAAGGCTGAAAACCATTGCTATAGACAAACACAGCCCAGGCTACAGATTAGATATCTAGACACGTGCCAAAAGGCAGAACTAAAAAATGACAGCAGCAAGTTGCAAATACTGTATTTTAAAGGCTGGCAAAATGTTAATCATGGACTCTCCAGTGGTGGTGTAAATAAGGATACAGGGTGAAAACGGAGCAACCAAGGGGTTGGACCAGATAAAATGGGAAAAGGAGATGTCTGTAAGCTCCAAATTCCTCACTTATCTCCAGCAAAACCAGGTCCTCAGGATAAAGGGAAGGGGCTGTCTCTGTGCAATCTTTGGAATAGTCGCTCCGTAAAAACTAAAGGGAAATTCACTCTGGAATGAGATAAGACTGAAGAGAACAAATCACTGGAACGAAATGTATTGAGATAACACTAAGTATTTTTCTGCCTAATTTTATGTATCCTCTAAATATTCTTTTTTTCCTTAATTTTCTTATAATGAGTATGCATGCACTCTGATGTGTGTCTCCACACATCATCTCCGGTTAAAGCTCCCCTTGACCCACAAGACCTAATTCTTTTTGGCTGACGTATTGACAGTCATGCCCGCACATGTCCCAGCTGGCTGATTTAGTGCGACCTGTAACTAAAGCCCCGGGAAAGTGTGTGCAACCACTTCGCTTCAAGCCTGAACATCAAGCATCTCAACACTTGACCCAGAGCACGCTTGTGTGAAACAGGATGTGGTGAAGGCCAAGGTGAGTGTGCTGTGAGGTACGACCTAGAAGTGGTGTTGAAAAATGCCTCTGGGGACATACTCACCGGAATCCCATTGATGCCGAGAAAGCCAGGAACTCCCATGGGACCCTAAAACAAGGAGTAGGAAGAGGAAGGTGTAAGACACAGTCTAACTGATCTCCACTAGATTCAGTGGGTTCTTTCACATGATTCATGACCTAAGTTAAGAAGTGTTGTGCACCTCCCTCTCCACATTGTGTCACCTTGCTCCCTACTCCAGGTCCGAGTGATCGCTTGCCTCTACCCAAGGTCTTAAATATGTTTGTGTTCTGAGACCAGTTTTTATCTTGAGCAATATGGTGCCAGACCAAAAATAATAGCTCAGTATTACATGCTGCTTTGACATCTGGGAAAACTGGGAGGGCCTCTAAAGGCCTAGCCCCAAGTTCCCCTGTCTTCTCTGCTCCCATAGATAAGGTCTCCTAGGGAAATGGCCCTCCTTATCAAACAGAGCAGGAGCAGTTCCTGCTTATCCCTGAGTCGTGGGTTTCAGTCCCTGATGGCTCATTAAATTATTCAAACAAGCCAACCACATCCTCCCACGGGAACCAAAGGGCACCTCACCCTTTTGACACTACAAAGGCTACCTCTCACAGCCCCTTCTGGTTTGGTCTGTTCCAGAGTGCACCTCCCCTCACACACCATGTGGCCCTGCTGTGAGTATAGGTGACTAATAAACCTGATGTCAATCTCTTCCATCCGAGGTCAGGGGTCATGTCTTCTGCCATCCCCAGAACCCTAGGGTGGGAATCCCTCCCTTAACAGTGGGGTGAATAGGAAGTGATTAAAATCTGCAGGGAACATAAACTAAGCTGCTAAACTCAGCCAGCTACCATGACAGGATCAATCTCCTTTCTTGCATCTCTTTCGCTACCTTCGTGGCCCAGACTGCTTCCTAGCATTCTGACACTTTGCTTCCCAGTCTCCTTGCTTGGATTCCTGACCTCTCCTGCCCAGCTGATTGAACTTCTGACCCATGCCCACCTCGAACCCACCTGAAATCCCAGCCCAGCAAGCCCACTTGCCCAGCCAGTAGCCAACACATGTGCTTTATGGCTTGCTTTCCATGAGGGTGTCTCTAGAAATGGGTTGATCCATTAGCAGCATATCGTCCAGCCTGTTTCTTATTTAAGTCTGTAGCCTGGCACCAAGGGACTCAGGATTAGCATTGTTTCCATAAACAAACAGAACTGAGATGTAGAACCTTTCACCTTAGAACCTTCATATGTGTGGTCCATTAGTCAAAGAGAAACCAAGCTCTGGTGTTTTTACCTTATCTCCTTTTGGCCCATATGGTCCCAGGGGGCCTGGGGAGCCTCTTTCTCCTTTCAACCCTGCTAAACCACTAGGGCCGGCAAATCCCTGTGGACCTGTTGGACCTTGAATTCCGATGGGTCCCGGTCGCCCCTAAGATGGAGAGAAGGGGTGCAATTAGGCCAATAGAGGACTCAACATCAACACTTCCATTTTCCCATGCACAGAGAACACTGTCATCACTTCACTAAATAATTTTGGCTTAGAGATCTGTGAAGCATGCCAAAGTTCCAGACACAGATCAGAAAAGGCTATTTTCGGGGCTGCTAAGCTTATTTGGATAGAACATATTTTATAAGCACATTTAATAAGATTCATGTGCACCAAGATCCTTCAACTTTGTACTTCTTAGGAGATTAGTTATTCAGGCGGGATAATATTGTCCTCTTCCTAGTTAATGCCAGGCCATCTATCAGATTGTCAAAATAGTGAAAGAACAGAATGCTGGAGAGCATCGTGACATTTTATAACTCACATTCAAATGGCCAATCCCATACTTGCAGTGAAGTCCAGAAATGGCTAGGCCTAAAGAACATTGCCTCGGGGTGGGGGTGGGGGTTCCAGAGAAGGGAGAAAGAACCAGAGAGGGGAAAACCCAGAAACCCACAGGCTGACCAACCTGCGAAAGCTCATCTTTGTTTGCAGATCCCAGGGCCCCATCACTGCAACTGGAAACAGATGCTTACAGGGAACACACACACACACACACACACACACACACACACACACACTGTTTATTTGTTCCTTCTCTATTTCTCCCTCTTTCCCTTCAACCCACCATCTGTAGAGTGTTGAATGTGTAAAATTCAAGAAGCCTGAGACTATCCATTAAGTATCAATTATGATAGCAAGAGGGAGCAGCTTGAGGATTTTGAATGTGTTAGTTATAAAGTGTCTGCAACAGTTAAGTCTGAGAGTTCAGGCTGACATTTCAAAGCTGACGGAGATAGAGAATTAACCCCAGTGGGTGCAACACAGGCGGGCTAGTCTATCATTTAGAACAAATCCCAGTAGGTACTGAATATTCTTGGCAGAAAGATGAAAACCATTAGTAATGTGCATTACCTCTCAGAGAACACCACGCCATACCAGGTAGAGAGCCTATTTTCATGAACGTTCCCCATCTCCACCTCTTGGCCCTTTTACTGACTGTCTGCAATTTCCTACAGATCTGCGAAAAACTCAGGAAAGCCCATTAGACATGCTCTTTAATATTCACCTTCAAGGATTACTTTTTAAAAGGCTGGAAACAGGACAGATGCTTTAGGTAGTGGTTAGAGTCACGTACTGGGCAAGTGGCTACCAGCTGTGCGGGGCCTTTGGAGTAAAGTTTCCAGTGTCAATTAGGCCCATGAAGACCAATAATTCATCCAAAGAAGTACAAAGATGTTCTTCCTAAGGAGATGCAATTTTCTGGGGGTACCACCCACCACTCAACCTTCCCCAGCACCCAACATATAACTTCTAAAGGGTGCTAGGCTGCAGAGTGCTTAATGGCTTATTTCTGGGAACGATGGAGTGGGATGAGAACTTTCACTTTTTATGCTCTTACCTCCCACTGTTGGAATTTTGTTTATAATGATTGTTATTTATTTCTCTTGTAAGTATATATATATATATATATATAAAGAAAAAGACCAATACCAATACTTAAATAATGCTGGCGGGTTGAGGATTAACAAAGAAATTAACAAAGAAGTCCAAAAAGTAGGCCTAGCTTTTAAGACTAATGTCCACAAAACCACAGCAAACAGTACGGGTCTAAAACAGAGCCTAAGTGGTCCAGGAGCACAAAGAAAGGGTTGGCCATGGAGGGTTTGTGAAATGCTTACGTTCTGTCCATGGCTTGGGGGAGTCATGGCCCACACTGGAAAGGCTGAGGGGGCCCCAACTGAGGCGGGCCTGGAAAGCAAAGAAGGAAAGTTGAAGACTTGATGGAGGAGTGCATAGGGAACCCTCCGAGGTTTGGGGACAGGGGACGAATGGGAGGAAGGCAGCATTTCAGGGCTGAAATTCCAGCCTGCCTGAGGCTGGAACAAGGGAGACAGATAAGAACCAGCTGTTGGGGATGGAGGGGACTGGTTGGTGGGAGGATGGGGCCCAGGACGGGGCCCAGGATGGGCTTGCTGAGGCCGGGTTATTACTAGCAGAGAGGATGCAAGCAGGGCACTGAGTGCTTGACCCAAATCTGAGGCCTGCCCAAAGCTTTCTCACATCAAGGGATGGGAGGTGGAGAGCACGATAAACCATTGGACTGAGAGAGCAGATTGTGGTGTGGCCCAGTTCCCATCTTGCTTGCATCACGGGGGCCTGAGCAGGGCCTGGCTGGCACAGTCCAACTCTGGTCTCTTGCCCCTGTGAGCACACGCTCAGCAAGAGTAACCAAGGAGACATAGGAGTGAGGTGATTCTGAGGTTGGACTTAACAGGAAATCTGATTCCATCGAGAAAAGGCAGGATTCCCTGGCCTGCTCCCTTTCTCTCGGCTGGCCGGCCATGCTGAATTTGCCACAGAGAGCTGAAAGTGAGTCTCTTAAAGGACTCGTGGATTCTTTAGATTCTAGTTCTTTTTCCAAAGGGCCTTCTGAAATGGCCCCCCTCGGGGGCACGCGTACCTCCGGGTATAGCCTCTGGGCTGGCCCCGGCTGGAAAGCTCTCAGACCCAGCTAAGGGCCAGAAGCGGGGCCTGCGGGATGTCTCGAGTCCCCTGAGGTACCACTAGCCTAGAACTGCCTCCTCAGTGGGGCGCCAGGCCCTTCTGGATCATAGGATCCGAGACGAGGACTCTTCCTCCCCCCTGCGGTACCATCATACAGCGGTGCAGAGCACGGCCAGCAGCTGAAGACCACAACGGGAAGAAGGGAGGGACACATTTGATATGTCATAGATATGCTTGCTCGGTGTTTCCAGCTGGATGTTCTTTTTCGCTCGTCTCCAACGCACGGGGTTCCTGTCCCTGTGCCCACTCTACTGAGAAAGCTTAACCCTAAATCAATGATGAACTGCCTTTTTTTTTTTTTTTAATTTGGTCCTCCGAAGAAGCGCTCGGTGGCACCTTTCATAATGGCCAGCAGAGGTCAGCGTGAGAACACAGCAGCTGCAGATAAGCAGGTGGGTGGGTGGGCCTCTCTCACTACAAATAAAAAGAAATCAAACCCGTGTCAGAGAAGTCACAGAATGTTCCGGCAGAAAGGGCCCTCGGAGACCATTTCATCTAGGTTCTATTTTATACATGGGGGGAAGAGAAAAGAGGCCGAGAGAAGGGGAAGGACTTGTTCGGGTCCCATAGCTAGTGAGGGGAACAGCGTGGGACTCCAACCAGACCGCCGGCTGCCAGTGTGGGGCACTTTCCCTGTTCGCCAGTGGCAGATGTCCTAGGGGGTCCTTGAGCCTGCCCCCCTTACCCCGGGCCCGCCCCTGGGACTGTCCCCATCAGTAGGCTGCGGCAGCCAGATGCTCACACATCATTTCTCTCTTCCTAACTCTGATCATTTCCCAGAGCCAATCTGAAACACCAGCACTGTTGGGACCTGCTATAGCAGAATTTCAATGGGCTTGGACCAATGCCCTGCCCTCATACATGTCATTTATTTTGGCAAATAGACCCAGACAGGGCAGAAGGGACTCCACCCAGTCTTTCCAACAAGCTCTCCTGCCTCCATCTGCTAGGGATTTTAAATATGCGCAGCAGGGTCGAATTCTCCAGAGACTGAGCTGGGACTTGTGCCTGAGGCCAGGAACGGCAGTGCCTGACTGACGCACAGGCTGCCTGCTTCCTGCTGACCACAGGGCATTGGGGCTAGCATGCGGTCTCAGGTCACCTTAGATCAGACCACACCCACAGCTCCGGCCCCACATCACTGGGGTAACAGACCCAGTAATGGGTCTGCATATGAAAGACAGTAGTCCCTCCTTATTCGTGGGTATGTGTTCCACACCCCCCAGTGGTGGCCTGAAACCGCAGATAGTACCAAACCTCTCTCTCTCCCTCTATATATATATATATACACACACACACACACACACACACACACTATCGTTTTTCCTCTACACACATACATGGGATAAAGTTTAATTTGTAAACCAGGCACAGGACAAGATTGACAATAATAATAAAACAGAACAACTATTAACAATTTGCTGTAAAAAAAAATGTGAATGTGGTCTCTCTCTCAAAATATCTTACTGTTCTGGACTCACCCTTCTTGGGATGATGTGAGGT
The DNA here is from genome assembly GCF_002201575.2 of Neomonachus schauinslandi. Classification (NCBI taxonomy): domain Eukaryota; kingdom Metazoa; phylum Chordata; class Mammalia; order Carnivora; family Phocidae; genus Neomonachus; species Neomonachus schauinslandi. The sequence continues at coordinate 39,462,875 of NC_058419.1, read as the reverse complement.
GGTAAAATGCCTACGTGATGAGATGGCGTGAGGGGAACGACGTAGGCGCGGTGACGTAGCAGTAGGCTACTAGTGAATAGGTCAGAAGGAGGATCATCTGCTTCTGGACCATGGTTGACCACGGGTAACCGAAACCACGGAAAGCAAAACCGTGGAGAAGGGGAGACTGTTGTGGTACACAGGCGCAGAAATAGCCTCGAAGAATCATAAAAGCACACGCCTCAGACTAGGCACTAGTGTGAAACGGAGAGGGGGCTGGCTTTTCCTTATTAGCCCCCTTTGTGTCTTTTTATCCCTTCCTGAAGTTTCCAGTGTCCTTCTCCCATCAAATTAAAATTTAAGCCCATGGAAGAATCTGAAACTCATTGCCACTGAGGCATAAATGACTGACAACAACTTAGAGCTTTACTTCTCCCCAAGGGGATTTGTATTTTAATGGAGAGCAAAGCATTAAGCTAGGGGATGCAAATGATATTTATGAAGCAGAAGGGAAAAGGGAGCATGTGCAGGCTTTCCTGAGGATCCAACTCTATAGCAGGAGGCGGTGTAGTGTGGTTACCTGGTATCGTGGTGCTGGATCTGGAGTCAGACAGAGCGGGAGTCAAATCTCCTTACTGCCATGTAATAGCTAGGTGACCTTGGGCAAGTGACGTAACCACTGAGTCTCTAGAGCTCTGAGAAACAATAGCTCTGGTGTAGGGTTATTGTAGGCATTTAAGTGAGTTCATGAACGCCTGGCCGGTAGCATGAAAGTATCCGTTCCCTTCCCTCTTTAGGTATCATTTATGGTAAAATGGAGAAGTTATGATTATTTTTTTTAAAGATTTTATTTATTTATTTGACAGAGAGAGAGAGAGACAGCGAGAGACGGAACACAAGCAGGGGGAGTGGGAGAGGGAGAAGCAGGCTTCCCGCCCAGCAGGGAGCCCGATGCGGGACTCAATCCCAGGACCCTGGGATCATGACCTGAGCCGAAGGCAGATGCTTAATTAATGACCGAGCCACCCAGGCGCCCCATGACTGGGTATTTTTAATGTTTGTTCTCTTAAGTTTAAGTGGGAGATGCACAGATATCATTGAGAAACTCTCTTTGGGGCAGGGATGTGTACCCTGGAATGAATGAGCATATATGCCAGCACCCCACATCTATGAGAACACTGCCCCCCTTACTTGGTGTTGGTGTCTTGGCTCTCCTGGGCACTCAGCTCTTCAGTGTCTGCTCATTCTCCTAAAGGAACTTCCTCTACATGCTAATGACTCCCCAGTCTGAACCTCCAGCCCCGATTGCTCTTCTCAGTATACCAGATCCTTATAACTAATGGCTCACCAGGCCTTTCCACCTGGATATACCATCCCAAACTAGACATGACCAAAGTTGAACTCATCCTCTTCTCCTCAATCCCATTCCTGAAACCAGCTCCTTCCTCTTGAGTAAATGGAACTAACTCAGCAAATGACAGTCTATCCACAAAGTTGACTAAACCAGAAACCCAAGGGTTCTCCATGACCTCTCTTCCCTCATCTTCTGCATCCAATCCACCAGCAAGGACTGTCAATTCCACCTCCAAAATGCAACTCAAACCTGTCCATTTCTCTCTATCCCCATGGTCTTCATCCAGATCTTCCTCATGTCTCCCCTAGAGTGTTGCCATAGCCTCCCAATTGGTCTGCCATCCTCCAATCTTGCTTTACTTTCTTTTAGCATCCTGTCCCAGGGCCTTTGTACATGTCTCTGCTCTCCTAGTTAGCTCCTATTTATCATTCAGGCTCCAAGATATCAGCTCCTCCAGGGGCGCCTGGGTGGCTCAGTCGGTTAAGTGTCTGACTCTTGATTTCGATTCAGGTCATGATCTCAGGGTCATGAGAGCGAACCCTGCATTGAGCCCTGCATCGAGTCCCACACTGGGTGTGCAGCCTGCTTAAGATTCTCGCTTTCCCTCTCCCTCTAGCCTTCATTCCCCCCTCACTCACTTGCTTGCACATGCTCTCTCTTTCTAAAAAATATTTTTAAAAATTTTAAAAAAATTAAAAAGATGTCAGCTCCTCCAGGGAGCCTTCCATGATTACTCCCACCTCACAGAAGGGGCTAGATCTCCTGTTTGTGTCTATACCCCCCAACAGATTGAGCTCCTTGAGGACAAGTCATGTTCTTATTCCCCCACTGAATCACCTGCACTAAGTACAGTGCCTAGTACACAGTGGGAGCTTAGTAAATGCTGAATGAAAGGAGAAATGCATGAATGAATATGCACATTGAGAAGCCAGCAGTCAGGCACAGCAATACCTTCGTTGGAAGTCTAGATAGCCACCCCAGAGTGCAATCGAGAACCATCTGATCACAGAACCACAGAAAAGATTGCTGCACAAGACTTAGGAACTCACCCCGTTCAGGATGGAGAAGCTGATGCCCAGCAAGGGAAAGGAACTTAACCGAAGCCCATACAGTATCAACTCTACATATAAAGGAAGGGAGAGGATGGGGCAGCAAGACCAGAGACACGGAACCCAGTGAGGAGGCTGTGACCTCCTGAAGAGAAATAATGGTGACTTGGACTAGGTTCATGGCAGTGAAGACAGGGAAAAGAGAGATTTGAGAGTGATTTCAGAGGGTAAAAACCATACATTGTAGTGCTAGTTGGAATTGGTGGGTTAGACAGAGGGAGGTGTGAAGGATGACTCCCAGGTTTCTTGATCGGGCAACTGAGTGGATCTCCTCACTGACATGAGGAAGCCTAGGGGAAGAAGAGTCTCGGGTAGAAGATGAGGAGTCCACCTTTGGAGAAGTGGGGATTAAGATACCTGGGGACGGGCGCCTGGGTGGCTCAGTTGGTTAAACAACTGCCTTCGGCTCAGGTCATGATCCTGGAGTCCCGGGGTCGAGTCCCACATCGGGTTCCCTGCTCGGCAGGGAGTCTGTTTCTCCTTCTGACCCTCCTCCTTCTCATGCTCTCTGTCTCTCATTCTCTCTCTCGCAAATAAATAAAAAAAAATCTTAAAAAAAAAAAAAAAAGATACCTGGGGACCATGTAGGGAGATATTCTGCACCTGTTGCTCTCACTAGACCGAAGGTCTGAGAGGGCAGGGTGCTCAGTTGACACCTTTACCATGGTATCTCCAGAGATGCCGTGTCTGCTATGGAGTAGACACTCTATTTTGAGGTGCATCCGTGGAATGAACGGAAATACAGAATTAAATGTGCACTTGGGAATCTTCACGAAGGCCACCCCCAAGTCTCATTAGCTAGGGGAAAAATTAGATGAAAAGACTTTGTTGTTATCCTGGAAAAGCCCTGAGTGGCCTTTGGGGAAAATGAAGCGGAGATCCCTGACCTCCAGCCTAGGAACTAGATGGCTTGAACTTACGTTCCAACTTGAATTCCCATCTTAACCATAGGGCTGGGGAGGAGGAAATGCAAGAACTTATCAGACTCTGGCCTGAGTGGTTGGAGTCTCGCTCCTAGCCATGAAATATGTGGTAAGAAAGAAACTAATGCTAACACCCCCAAGGGCAGAATACTTAAGACACTTCCGGATGCTTCTCCTTTCACCGTTCCTTTGGAAGATCACAATACATCTGGGTGGTAGGCTGAGGGCACCAAACTGCATAGCAGTTAGCCAACTGGGCTTGCTAATGTCATACAGTTGGTCAGTGGCAGAGCTGGTATCAGGGCCTCCCAATCAACTCTGTGCTCCTTCTGTTGCAACATATGGAGGTAGGATAGCCTTCCACAGAGGCCTACACTCCACTCTCCTAGTAATAGCACTAATGGGCTAGCATTGTGTGCAGAAGTAAATAAGGGAGAAAGAACACCAGTAGGCGAAGAATAGGTCTAGTGTATGACAAAGACTCATATCATCCAGATAGACCCATTTTGTAGCCAAGGAAGCCCTTGTTCAGCTTGATGAGGATAGCATCACCCACAGTTGGCCAGCAACCTGTCCATCTACATACAGACCTACCTACATACATAAATGGTCATCAGTGTCTAGCAAAGTGTGAACCTCCCAAATGGTTAGCATCTGCCACAGCTAAGAAGCAGTATCAGAGGCTCGCCCTCAACACTCAAAGGAAAACACATTTATTTTCTAGTTCTTAAGCTATAATCAGTGTTTGAAGCAGCCAGCCCAGGCATGAAGACATGCATCTACACGTTTTGTTTGCAAAGACACACACACACCCATTCCAGTGGCTATTGTGAGCTTGTTGAAATGTTCGGAAAGACACCTCCCAGAGTGATAAAGTTAACTCTTACTAGGCAACACTCTGCATCCCTCCCTTCTACATGTTCATTCACATTTCTCTTCTATTTTTTTTTAATTAAAAAAATTTGTTGGGGGGGGCGCCTGAGTGGCTCAGTCGTTAAGCGTCTGCCTTCGGCTCAGGTCATGATCTCAGGGTCCTGGGATCGAGCCCTGCATTGGGCTCCCTGCTTAGCGGGAAGCCTGCTTCTCCCTCTCCCACTCCCCCTGCTTGTGTTCCCTCTCTCGCTGTGTCTCTCTCTGTCAAATAAATAAAATCTTAAAAAAAAAAAAAGAATGACTTTAAAAAAAAATTTTTTTTTAAGTAGGTTCCATGCCCAACGTGGGGCTTGAACTCATGACTCTGTGATCAAGAATTGCAAGCTCTACCAACTGAGCCAGCCAGGCTCCCCTAACATACCTCTTCTAAAACATAATAATGACCTTCTTTCTACCAAGTATTTACTAAATCCCATCTCCTCTAATCCATCTCTCTAATAGCCCCAATGGGTGGGTATTAGACTTATTTTACAGGTGAGGAAACTGAAATCCAAATACAGAGAGGGTAAGAAACCTGCTTGAGGTTACACATCAGACAATGGCGAAGCTAATTTTGGTGATACAAAAGCCTGTGCTCCCACCAAGCTGCATCACCTCTCTGCATCGAATAATGTTCTGAATGTAGAATCCCAAACCCACTTGAAAAGGGGCAACGAGAGCTACTCTGGGCAGAAAATACCGTCATTTTCATTGCTAGCAGAACAACTGATCTCAATTGGCCCAAATTTCTCACTGGAACAGGTAACATTTAACAGAAACTCAATGGAATTAATAAATTAAGTCCTAAAAGGCAGTTCAAGGTATGACACTTCCCAGAATTTTTTTTAAAAAAACGGGGAGATATCTTTTTAATTTCTTCCCGCCTCCTCCTGTTCGTCCCCCTCCTCCTCCTCCTCCTTTTTTAAATTGTTCCACAGTTAAAATGGCCTCCTTAATTGCTCTGTGGATTATGGACAGTTTACTAGGCTCGTGAAGACAAATTCTGATGTGCTATGAGTCCTTAATGCTAGCATATTAAATTAGGAGCAGAAAAGGGAATAGAGGCACAGGATACTAATTTGATGATCATTGTGCTAAGCAGAAATTGGAGAATTTTGTCTTTAAATGTGTTATAGTTTCCCTTGCCCCCGGGGAATGCCAATAATTGTTAAAATAGGATGAAGCAGCGATGTCTGCTAGATAGAAGCAAATAAGTTGATGAAGAATTTTCAGGTCTCATAAAACGACATCAGAAACCAGACCAGACTTTTGTGTCAATATCGTAACTGGGAAGTCTAAGAACCAAAAATCAAATAAAACTATAACTATGACCAATAACAAGCCATTAAAAAAAAAAAAAAACAGAACAACCACTCCTGTAAGCATTACAGATAGTTGAATGAGCCCCCCACACCCCTTTGAATGGGCACAGAGCCCATACAAAGAGCCCCAGTGTACTACAAAGCATGTACTGAGTTTCTGGACTGCATGAGAAAATAAATATGGCTCTTCTTGGGACGAATTTCACCTAAAACTGATAGATGTGTCGGAAAAACTTGAAATCCTTACTTTGCCATAATTTTGTTTTCCTTCTTTGAATTTAGAAGGCAACTTGTGTATGATTTGATGGCCCAGGACTCTTAAGAAAGCCTTCTAGTAAACTTGGATTGACGTTGTCATTGCTTCTCAGAAAAACCTCCTGTTTAAAACAGAATCTTGAGGTTTAGGTTCTATTCCCCGTTCTCACTTTCTAGCTGGATGATCTTGAGAAAGCCAATTGATCTCTAGGCCTTAGTTTTCTCATCAGCAAAATAGAACTATTATATGCCCCACCTACTTCCTGGGTTGCTTTGAGCATCAGTTAAGACAGTGTATGTGAGAGGGGCTGAGGGTTTATTCTATCGACAAAGCTTTGCTTTGGGGGAAAAATAAAACTCTAATAACCAAACTCCCAATTTTTGAAAACGCCCATTTGCTAGGTTTATAAGGCAGGAAGCTCTGAAATCAATAAAAGGCTCACGAGGAGGAGGTTTCAGTAGGTAAAAAAAAAAAAAATTGAATGAAATGAAGAGCAGAATTTAAAGCTGAGAAAGGTGGGGACAAATTGACTGTCTAGCACAGGATTCTAATTATAGTTTAAAAATGATTGGACCTGCACTATCATCTTACTATTGTAGTTTTTTAAAATGTGGTTTAAAATACATGGTTTAATTATAACCTGAAGCTGATCTTTTTCTTTTAGCATTTCTAGCAGAAACATAGCCATGGTTTTATTAGAAAAATCAAAGTGAAACAGGACTTGCCAGGAACTCACTTGACAGCAATGTTTGCTGCAGTGTATCTATTCCATTAGACAAGGAATACTTGTGGCCTTTTTCTCTGACACAATAAATTACCCATCATTGATATACTGCACAACCTTTGGCCCAATACTGAGCTGATGTGAGCTGATTGCTTCTGGATCAATGCTGGCTTCCCCAAGTCTCTGATGAGCAGCCATCAAGGTTTGGGAGTTGGAGGGAACATGGAGTAACCAACTACTGCTCTTTAAACAGAAGAATAAAAGGAAGGTAGGATCAAAGAAATTCCCTGTTGGGACCCTTGCCAAAGAGCTCAGGGAGCTCTGAAAGGGGAGGGAAGGGCATGGAAGGGAGAACAACTTACTCACATAGTCTCAGTGGTTCTCTGGCAGAGCCACACCCCTGTATTCATTTAGAACCAGAGGAGGATTCAGATCCACACCCATGCAGATAAAGAGATACACATTCCAACCCAAATATACAGGCCCGTAGGCACAGGAGGCCGCTAAAATGGCAGGGCTTGCTGGTATTCTGGCATAGTCCACCATATACCTCTCAGCCAGCCATGGATTTGAATTCCAGAAGCTAGGATGATTTACTTCTCCCCGACCTATGCAGTAGTCCCTAAGGACAAGTAAAGTCATCCACACAGACACATACAAGCCAAAAAGGATATGGGAAGGGGGTCTGGAGAGCGAGGGTTCCACAATCCTGGTATCGTTTCCTTTTATGTGATGGTTAATTAGAAGCTGAGGTGAAATCTAGCGCTGTGTGCAATAGGAAAGACGGGCCATAGTGGTGATGGCAGCTGTGGTACAGATGAAAAGTAGAAGCTCCAGAAGCATAGTGGCATCAAGAATAAGAGCTACAAGGGGCGCCTGGGTGGCTCAGCCAGTTGGGCATCTGCCTTCAGCTCAGGTCATGATCCCAGGGTCCTGGGATCGAGCCCCGCGTTGGGCTCCCTGCTCAGCTTGGAGCCTGCTTCTCTCTCTCTCTCCCCCTCTGCCCCTCCCCGCTGCTCATTTGTTCTCTCTCTTTCTCTCAAATAAATAAAATCTTAAAAATAAAAGAATAAGAGCTACAAGCTTGCAGTGGAGAGGTGGTTCAGATTTCAAAGTGTTTGCCCATTCACAACTCCATTTAATGCTCATAATAGCCTTGTCCTCGAACTAGAGAAAGTAATTGAGGCCCAGAGGTTAATGAACTTGTCCATGGCCACACAGATTATGAGCAGCACAGCCAGACCTTCTTACTCCCAGTCTAGTGCTCTTTCCTCTACTCCCTTTATAAAGTGATGGGTCAATTCTAGGTTAAAAAAAAATTCCCACTACCATGTCACGTAACTCCACCAAAAACCCTCGTTCTGGACCTCATCGAGTCTTCCTGATTCTTCCCTTCATCTTTCCTGATGCCCAGTGGCACCCTTAGTAACCCATTAAGTAGATGCACCAAGGACAAAGAACCCAAGTCAATCTACGTGGTCCCCTCATAACTTACCAATTTAGTAAACATTTGTTGAGTGCTTACTATGTGTCAGCCATGGTACTACATGTTGGGAACTCAGAAAGAAACATACCATGGACCTTGCCCTGGAGATGTCAGTCTGAGTCAGAAAGATGAGTTATGTACACACATGAGTATGTCATAAGGCAGAGGAAGACAGGAGGGATAGGACTCTGAACCCAACCAAAGGATGTTGATAAGTTTGTCTTAGAAATAGAGGAGGGCCTTTCATTCCTCCAAAGGAGAGAGTGGAGGAGGATGCATTAAAAAAAAAAAAAAAAGGCCCAGGCCAAGTTTTGGTGAGAGGTAAGTGGAGAAAGTCCATTTCAAATGGACCTCCATTTTCGCAATCAATGTCGGAAGCGAGGTTACATTAAGAGTGAGGGTAGCTGAGGCTCAGCTGGAGAGGGCTGGGAGGAGATGCTATGGGGGACGTGGCAGAAAGTCAATTGTTAGAAAAGTGTGAAGGGCTGCCAAGCAGCCCTGGGAGCTCTGCTGACACTAGAGAACATGCTTTTGTCGAGGAAGCTTTCCTCAAACAGTACTTTGGCAGCCCAGGACCTGGAGCAAGCAAAGCAGGTGGTGGGGGTTTTCCAGGCTTGGGCTCTGGCACAGACATCAGAAGTACTGGGGGTGAAGATGGGGGTGGGGGAGAGGGATAGGTCCAATAGGAGGATGTGAGGGCCTTGTTGACATCGCTGATCTTGGGGTCCAGGCTGGAGAATGATCCAGAAGAGAGCTAGCGATTCCTGATAAACAAATTACTGACTAGAAAAGCTGGCTTTGCTCAAAGCGAGAAGTCTGAACTAGCTGTAGCTATGAATTAGGGAGAGCACTGAGGACTTGAGTCAGTGCCGTCAGGACAAATCAGGAGCCAGAGAGCACAACCTGGAGATTCACATGTGGAGAAAAATCCACCGTTAGCCATGCCAGGCCACACGTACCGAAGACTGAAGACCTTATAGTTGGGTCTAGCACCCAATTCGAAGGGTGATGGCTTTAGCCAATGCAGAGTCCACGCCATGCGTAAGGGGGGAAGCAGGCAGCTCACACGCTCACAGCTCACTCTACCTTCCCCACCTCTAGAGTGTCATTTACATTTTTGTCACGTCATGCTCTGCCCAACTGTTCCCTTAGTGACAGTAGCAATGTCTTGCCGCAATGATCTGCTTCCCAGAGAAAGCAGAGCTAGGGATGAATCAGGAAACCCTTCTGAGAGGAATCCAGGTTGGACACTGGGGAGGGAAGCAAAACTAGCCAAACCTTAGGACCTGGGGTAGAAAAAGAGATTAAAAAGCTGCCAGCCAGTCCAGGGTCCTGGACTGGGGAGGTTAACGGGGCAACAGGCCCTGTGGCCCCTTACCTCTCCATCCATCACCACTTTTTTTTTTTTTTTTTTTTCATTCTCTGGTTTCATGAGGTTTTTCAAAGCTTCTAGGTCTGGCGCCAGCAACGTCACAGAAAAAGTTAACAGAGAATTCCGCAGAGATAAAGTCTCCAGTGAAGCCTGTCCTAGCCAAGAATAGTGACTGTTGTCCCCTCAGGCTGAGTGGTAAACAAACCTTCAAGTGCTTTCTTTCCCCTTCAAGGCTTTGAGAGCTTCAGGTCCTTTGGCCTGAGAACCCAGCCGCTAATTGCTTCTCTTGACTTGCTGACTGACAAAGAGAGGTGTGTTTAGTCCAGTTTTAACCATTCCCTGGAACTCAGAAGAAGAAAAGAAAGTAAGGGGGCGCCAAATGCGGGGGAGCTCTAGTAAGGCCCTATGGGAGAGGGAAGATCTCCCGAGGGTGAAGTGAAGGGGCATGACTAGGGGAACGTTTGAATCAAGGTGTAGAGCAAAGCTTGCTTTCAATGAGCAATTGCCAGGTAGATGGCACCAGGGCTCACCAGGAGCCCTCCTATCCTACCCTACTCTAGGAACTACCCTCCCTCCCCCTTATATCTTCTGGACTGGTTGCTTTCCTTCAGTCTTCAAAACATGCTCTTGTCTGCCTGATGCCAAAAAGTAAAACAAAAATCTTTCCTCCCACCCCCTGACCAACGCCATCTCTCCACCACTGTGTCTTTTTTTTGGAACAAGAACCAAGTTTATTTGTTCATTTCTTGCATTTGAAGTATTCCTCGATGACATCCTTCGCCTGAGACTCTTTGCCATAGTCCTTAACCACCACACAACTGCAACCAACCACTTTACGGGGCTTTCCCTCTCTGTCAATTTTACAGAGGCCTACCCATTCCCCTAGTTTCTTGTTGTCATCAACCTTGTTAGGTTTATTTGGTGTTCAGCACAAAGGGCCTCCACCAACTTGACATACATAGGCTCATCACAGTTGGATGCAAGCACACAAAGATGGGCTTGGCGCTTGTCTAAGGCTTTGGCAGCTTCGCGAATTCCACGTGCTAGGCCATCGTGGATGAGGGAGGTCTTCAGCACCTCTTGTAAACAGTATTAACGTCCATTACACCTCCGGCAGCAATGCCTTCCTCGACCATGGATAAAACTCCACCACTGTGTCTTTCCAGAACACACTTCTTGATAGACTAGACAACACTCACTGCCTCTACTTCCTCTCTTACCAGTCTTCCCAATTCCTGGCAGTCTGAGCCTACCAGTGCCTCCTTCTTGGAAGCATCCTCTTGAAAGTCACCAGGAAACTGGAAAGTAAATTCGAATCCCATAGACCTTCTTTGTGGCTCTTGTCCTTGCTGAACACTCTTTTCCCTTCTGCAACCATCTCCTTGGCTTTCCCTGCATGACACTATGGGTCCTCTGGTCTTTTATCATCTCAGTCCTCTTCACAGGCCCCTTCCCTTCGGCCCCAAGGCTCTTGCTCCTTTCTCAGTGATTCTATCCACCTCCTGAAACTTTTACTATCTCCTCTATAAAGATGAGACACCACTCTATTTCTCAGGCCCTGTCAATTTCTCAAGTCCATGTCTACACTCCCCTTACTGGTCCCCTTAGGGACCAATAACAAAAGCCTAGCTCAGTCCCTCATTAGCTCTCACCTGGATAACAACAGCCTCTGGAGTTCTGTCTGCATCCAAACATTGCTGCCAATCTAACACGCTGGACAGTAATCTTCCTAGATCTGATCGTATTGCTCTTCTGCTCAAAAACTGTAAATCACTCCCTATTATTTTCAAAATAAAATCCATACTCCTTAACCAGGCATTGAAAGCCTTTCACCATTCAGCTCCCACCTGTCTTTGCAGGCTTATTTTCCACAAAACACCCCTGGCTGCCCTAGACTCCAGGCGTGAGTCTCCTTGCTGATACTGAAAATCCATCCTGTACTCGCTCACCACCTGGCTTCACCCAAGTGATTCCCTTGCCGAACATACCCCTCTTTTCCACAACTCTCTCCCAAGGCTCTATCTTTCATTCAAAGCTCAGCTCAAATCTGATCTCTTTTCAAAAGACTTCTCAGATTTCCCTGCTTGGGGTTATCATCTCCCTTCTCGTAGCACGTAAAAATTTTTTGTGTGTGTTGTTTGGAACTCAGCTGTAGAGAGCTGAGTTAATCACACCCCTCAGTTCATGGCAAAATACTATCATTAGTCCATATAAGGTCCCTTCTTTTATTGTATTACTTTCCTTCACCCAAACCTCCATTCTCATTCTTGTCCCCTCACATGGACCTTCTATAATGCATCGGATGTAAGTCCAGGATATAGATAGATAGATAGATAGATAGATAGATAGATAGATAGATAGATAGATAGAAAGATAGATAGATACTTGTTATTGGTGGTGGTGGGGTGTGTGTGTGTGTGTAAGTTGATGTAACTATTATTGGGCCACAGATCTTCTATTTCTTATCTTTTCACAAGAATGTATTCAAGATCTCTTTGGTATTTGCACAACTACTTTCTGGCTTCTAATCCTTGTTAGTATGCAGTCACCACACTTTACATGTGTGTTTCCCCACTGATGGATGCCTAGTTTGCCTCCAATCCCTTACACAAAGGATTCTGTGATAAATGATTCTGTGATAAACATCCTTGTAAGCATCCCATTTTAGAACCCCGGACAGGTTCCCCAGGACACATACTCAGGAGTGAGTTTGCTGGGTTGTAGGAACATATCCGTTGTTACTAGCAATACGTGCCATCTCATTGCTCTTCAAAAAGCTAGACCAGCTTACACTCCCATGAGCAATGCTGAGGATTCCTTTTTCCCCACATGCTCATAAATGCTTGGTGTTATCTTTTTAATTTTTGTCATTTGGATGAGTATAACTTGGTATCTCGCTGCTATTTTGATTTGTATTTCTCTGAATACAAGCTAGATCTATCATCTTTTCATATGCTTGTTAGCCAATCCAGTTTCCCCTTCTGTGAGCTGTCCATTCTGTGAATATGCTTTGTCTCTTTTTTTTCCTGTTGTGTTTTCTGCCTTTTTCTTGTTCTTTGGATGTTCTAGATATCAATGCCTTGCCAGGTTTAGACATTACAAATATCTTCTTCTAGTCTAGCATCTGTCTGTCAACTTTGTCTAGGATGTCATTGATTGAATTGAAAGCCTTAAGTTTGATGTAGTAAAATTCATGACTTCTTTACCTTCTTTTCTGTACTTCAGGGTCTTATTTATGAAGTCCTATACCATCTCAAACTATAAAGAAAGTCTCCTCCATTTATAGTTTTACTTTTCACACTTAGGCTTTTAATCTACCCGGAAGTCACCTTTGTATGTTATGAGGGTAGCAACCCAACTTTACTTTTCTCCATATAGCAGTGCTTCTCAAACCTTTTCACGTCATAGCACAGAGAGAATATGATAGTATATTCTTGGCATAATGTGGGAAACTGAAGGGGCTGCTCATGGCCAGAGGTGGAGGTTACCAGCTTGGGAACTCTGGCCATGTTAGAGGTCCTGCCTGGTCATCCGAAGGATCAAGGGGATCAATAATAGCTCTACATTCCTGTAATCCATGTGTGGCTTTCGGAGTGACACACTGATTGAGAAACTCTGTCGCACGGTGATCCACTCTTTCTAATACCAAACAATCCATCCTTCCCTTGCTGTGAAATTGCATTGATATTATCATACTTCTGAGCTCTATATTCTATTCCTTTGTTTTATTTGCCTTTTATGGTGCCAGTCCTACAGTAATTTATTATTATTATTATTATTATTATTATTATTATTATCTGTGCAGCATGTCTCAAACTGTAGAAAGGCAAGTCTCTATTCTTTTTCAAAATAGACTTAGATATTCACAGACATTTATTCTTCTATATGCATTCTAGAATCAGTTTTTTCAGGTTCCTTAAACATCCTGCTGGAATTTTTGTTGGAAGGGCACTGGAGTGGTAGATTTGGGAGAAACTGACATCTGTACAATGATAAGTCATCCCATTCGTCCGTATGGTGTCTACCACCCTTTAGTCAGAGATTTTTATATCTATTAGTAGAATTTAAAAACTTTATCTATAAAAAGTCTAATATCCTTTTTGTTAGATGAATTACTAACAACAAAAGATATGTTACAGGTTTTCTTTTTTGTTGTTATTGTGAATGGTGATTTTATATACAGAATTTCGTATGTCTGTCATTATATTCAGAGTGTGCACTGAACTAGAAGTCCATGTCCAAAGGCCTTCCCTAATTGGGCTTGGGGCATCTGAAGACAGGCCTTTGATTCACCTTTCGCCACAGTAGGTGCTCACTTAAATGTTGTTAGTTAAACTGAATAGAGGGGACTGCAAAGTACTTCAGAATGCTCTGGAAATTACCATCCATGTAATTTTTCTGACAAAAATGCCATGTGATTCTCATTTAAAACTAAATGCCATGTTACTTCAAATTAGATGCTGAAGGAAGGAGAGGGAAGGAGGAAAAACAGATTATTGCAAATGTATAGTTTTGACTTTTGAACCATGTTAATGTTTTATATATCCCACCCAAATTAAATTAAACTATAAAAGAGAGAGGGGGAAGGATCTTTGAAATTGAATAGAAACCCCAACAAATGGAAGTTAATTGTGGTGGGTAATAACTGAGAGGGGGCATATATATGGGAGACTTCTGGGTGGGGATAACGTTCTGTATTTTGATCTGCTTGTTGCCTACATGGGGGTGTTCACGTTGTAAAAATTCCTTTTGCTGTACACTTATGATTTGGGCACATCGTATTATAATGTATAATTTAAAAGTAAAAAAAAATTTTAAAAGACGACATTTACAGGAGGATCATGAGGAATATAAACGTATACAAAACACTTAATATAGTGCCTGAACATAATGATAACATCGAGTATTTACTGTATGTCACCCTTGTGCTAAACACCTCCTAAGAATGGTCTCATTTAATGCTCGGGGCAGTCTTCTGAAGGAGATACTATTATCATCCACACTTGATATGTAAGGGAAATGAGGCAAAGAGAGGTTAAATTACTATTCACAGTCATATAGTTGGAAAGTGGGAGAAGCCCTAGTCAAAAGCCAGGTTTCTGCAATCTTAACCCCTATGCTGAAGCGACATTCAGTAAATAGTGCTATTGTGATGTTTTATATATTTAAAAAATATAAACCAAATAAAAGACAATCAAATATGTATTATATAAAATATATAAAAAGTATATAATAAACATATTTATTATATACACATATATACGTGTATACGTATATATACATATATGTGTATATACATATATATATGCGCACGCACGCACACGTGTGTGTGTGTGTGTGTGTGTGTGTATTACCATTTAGAAGCCTGAAAGAAAAGCACCCTCTGGAGAAGAAAAGCGTTCTAGATCTTGCTGCCTTCTGTCAGATTGTTTCTACTGCTCATTCCTACCTCCTTTTCAAAATGATGGGTCATAATAGAATCAATTTTTTCTTTTTTCTTTTTAAAGATTATTTATTTATTTATTTATCAGAGAGAGAGAGCACAAGCAGGGGGAGCGGCAGGCAGAGGGAGAAGCAGGCTCCCCGCTGAGCAGGAAGCCCGATGCGGGGCTCGATCCCAGGACCCTGGGATCACGACCTGAGCTGAAGGCAGACGCTTAACTGACTGAGCCACCCAGGCGCCCCATCAATTTTTTTTAAGTAAGCTTTACACCCAATGTGGGGCCTGAACTCAAAACCCTGAGATCAAGAGTCACATGCTCTACCAACTGAGCCAACCAGGCACCCCCCAGTTTTTTCTTTTTTAATAAACTTTTTTACTTTGGAACAATCTTATATTTATAGAAAACTTGCAAAGATAGCAGAGTTCCCATATACTCCACGCGCCCATTACCTGGTTTCCCCTGATGTTAACATCTAACATAATTATTGTACATTTATCAAAACTGAAACATTAACATTGGTATACTATCAACAAAACTCCATACTTTATTCAGAGTTCGTCAGTTTTTATACGAATTCCCTTCTTCTGTTCCAAGAGCCAAACCAGGATACATCATCACATTTAGTGAAATGCATTACATTTTAAAAATTGTGGTAAAAATGCACACCTTACATTTACCATTTTAACCCATTTCAAGTGTATAATTCTGTGGCATTAAGTACATTTACATTGTTGTGCAACCATCACGACCACCCATCCCTAGGACTTTTTCATCTTTCCCAAATGTAACTTGTAAAATGCATTTTCACAACCAAGAAAACCTATAGTCCAGAGTAGCTGGAGCCGGAGAGAAACACATACAACCATGCAATTAGCAACTACGTTGTACAAGACCAGACGGAGAGGTTGATTTACATGGAAACCATGGAAATAGCTAAGTATAAGTAGTACGTATAGGAAACATCTAGATGGGGTTATGTTACTCACCATACAATACCCTCTTAATACACAAAACTTTGGCAATAAAAAGCTAAGCAATCCATTGGAGTGAAACTCATAACCTGAACAAGCAGCTGCAGATGGTTTTGAGAGGAGGTAACTCCGTGCAACCAATCCCAAAGCAAATCAGTCACCAGGGAGAAAAAGGAGACTGTACCCCCGTTCTCAGAAAAGAACCTAAAACCAGTCACTTCACTCATTGCCTAGCAAGTTACCCAAAAATGTGTGAGGCCCCTGAGTAACTCAAGTGATCGAGCCCCAGCACACACCTCATGGATGCTGTACCATCAAGCAATGGTCAGAAGGCTGCACAGTCAAGCAGCTGGAATTGGAGATAATCTTATAGTATGTCAAGAGCTCCCATGGTTATTGTTGCAAGCGTTTGACCATAGGAGGAAGATTCCCTAGAGTAGAAACTTGAGAGACGCTCTCAATCACCTGGGGATCTTACTAGAATGCAGGTTCTGATTCAGTAGGTCAGGAGTGAGGCCTGAGGTTCTGCAGGTGCAGAACCATGGGCTCCCAGGTGATGCTGCTAATCTGTGGGCTGCACTTCGAGTAGCGAAGCTCTGAATTAGTAGTTCTCAAGTTGGCCGCGTGTTGGAATCACTTGAGGAGCTCCAAAACCTACTGATGTCTGTCTGGGTCCCGTTCCCTGAGAGTCTGACTTAATGAATTAGATTCGGGTATCCAATGGACTGAATTAGGTTCTCCTAAAGTTCATATGTTGAAGCCCTCACCCCTGCCATGTAATTGTATTGGAGAAAAGGTCTTTAGGGAGGTGATTAAGGTTAAAGGAGATCATTAGAAGGGTGGAGTTCTTTTTTTTTTTTTAAGATTTTATTTGACAGAGAGAGACACAGCGAGAGAGGGAACACAAGCAGGGGGAGTGGGAGAGGGAGAAGCAGGCTTCCCACTGAGCAGGGAGCCCAATGTGGGGCTCGATCCCAGGGTTCTGGGATCGA
>NC_058419.1:39445352-39445931 GCF_002201575.2 Neomonachus schauinslandi | reverse complement strand
AAGATTTTATTTGACAGAGAGAGACACAGCGAGAGAGGGAACACAAGCAGGGGGAGTGGGAGAGGGAGAAGCAGGCTTCCCACTGAGCAGGGAGCCCAATGTGGGGCTCGATCCCAGAACCCTGGGATCATGACCTGAGCCGAAGGCAGACGCTTAACGACTGAGCCACCCAGGCGCCCCTAGAAGGGTGGAGTTCTGAATGGAGACAATTGGTGCCCTTGTAAGAAGAGGACTAGACACCAGAGTTCTCTCCACCAGGTGGGGACACAGAAAAAAAGTGGCCATCCACAAGCCAGGAAGAGAGCTCTCCCCAGAACCCAACCATGCTGACACCCTGATCTTGGACTTCTGGCCTCCAGAACTGTAAGAAGATAAATGTCTGTTGTCTTCAAGCCACTCGGTCTATGATATTTTGTTCCGATTGCCCAAGCTGAGACAGGGTGTGGACCAGGCATTGGGAGGTTTAAGAAGCTCCCCAGGTGATACTAATGTGCAGCCAAGGCTGAGAACCTCTGCTCTAAATAGCAGTTGAAGTGAATGCTTGTCAAATTTGCATCTTCCTTGCACCTGTGTGAACAC
>NC_058419.1:39009571-39124361 GCF_002201575.2 Neomonachus schauinslandi | reverse complement strand
TGACCTGAGCCCAAGGTAGATGCTTAACCGACTGAGCCACCCAGGCGCCCCTATGTATATATTTTTTTTATTTGCAGGATATTTTACAATGCTATGGTGAACAATATATGTGCTAAGTAATAGCTTCATTTTATAGATGGGGGAAAATGAGGTACACACAAGGAAAGATTTAAAATAAAATATTTCATTGGTTACCTCTTGATATGTCAGTGTTAAAGTTGATTCTAGTCATTGCTGTCAGTCTTCTAGGGCAGTTCTCTAGTCACTTGATGAAATATGTTTCTTCTAACTGCAATTTTCTGTTTAAGAGGAACAAAAACGGGTATTTAGAAAAAAATATTAGCTCTCATTTCTGAGGGGCCTGTGACAAAACAGTAGGATTGGTGAGGGTAGTAAATCACTCTGCAATGGGGTAAGGATTTGTATACCCCAGGAAAGAAGCAAAAACTTCTAAAGACTTGACTATGCAGCTAGTTCTCTTGCTTTACTACCTCTGTGGTCACTCATATTTTCTACTGTAATTAAATTCTGAGTATTTTTGCCCCTGAAATACTTCGATTTCATTCAGGTCATGTTTTGGACTTAGAGCTTTGCCTCTTAACAGGGCAAGAAAATTGTACTTCAGTCAAAGTAATTTCTCATGTGCCATTCTCTCTCTCATCTACCATATATTTAAGTGACAGTTTTCATTATACCTTTATAGATGGCACAATTTTGCTTGTGACAATTGGTCCTCTATTCTTGAATGAAGGAAATAACATTTGGAAAATACTAAAAGAATCTACCAGAAAAGATTGTGATTTCTGCTTTCCTGGAAGTATCTACAAGAGGATTAGAAAACCCCCTTTGTTTAGTCTATTTTAGTTGTAGACATCCTGCAAAACATGGGACTCTGGACTATGGCACTTTTTCCTAACTCTGTTTTTACAGCATCAGTATACCCTAGGTGTGTTGTTACATCTTGAATTTCCTCAACTCTTGTGGTGTGTTGTTACATCTTGAAATTTTCTCAACTCTTGTGGCTATGTAACTGATTGACTCTGCACTTCTGAATGTTCCTTCAATTAACCCTGATTCAACAGGTTGAAGCAAAGTCTTAGAAGTGCCACCAGGGTACAATATGTAAATGAATAGATCCATTGAGATCAAAGACGTGATACACTTGGGTAAACAAATGCCTATTTAACTTTTCAAGCCTTGAAACATTACAAAGTCAGGTCACATGAAAATAAAACTGAACTAAAAAAGGAAACACATGCTTTTTAGAACTAGAGAGTTAATTGCCTTATGAGTCCTAATTTTTTTACCTATAATTCTGACATGAGAAATTTGATATGTTTGTTGATTAACTTTTATATTGGTTTTTGGCACTGGGGTGTTAACCCTTTGCCTCTACATATCCTTGTATTTCTTCCCCTGCCCACTTGTATGCTGTCACAGGAAGTCTCCACATTCATCTGGTTTGTTAAAATCAATTTAAATGTGAGAAAAAAACAGGAAAATATTATTTTGAAGGGCTTTGTCTTTGCTTTTTATGAAACCAAATAATTATTTTAAAATTGAATAATTTTTTAATAAACTTATTAATATATCCCTTTTTTCCTTTTCTGTGTCTTCTATTCTTAGGGCCCTCCTGGTCCACCAGGACTTCCGGGACCAAAGGTAATTTTCTTTTATGTACATTTTTTACTTGGTGTGAATTCTTTCTGTTAGTGTCAATGAGATTTTAACTAAAACCTCTCTCTTCAGGGGAATATGGGCTTAAATTTCCAGGGCCCCAAGGGTGAAAAGGTGAGTAAAGAAAAATGTTGATTATTCAGCCCTCAATTTTCTCCTTTCCTCATCATTTGAGCTCGTCTTTTTGCTTCTTGCATCTGACTTAGCTTACATTTTATATTATTGTCTGTGTAAATTATGAAATATTACTTTCTTATTAAATCTTGCAAACAGGGTGAGCAAGGTCTTCAGGGCCCCCCTGGGCCACCTGGGCAGATCAGTGAACAGAAAAGACCAATTGATGTGGAGTTTCAGAAAGGAGATCAGGTGAGTATGTAGAGAGGAAATCAATGAACATTTTGCTATAAAAGTGGCATTTCATTAAAATGCATTCATTATAAGTTGGAATATAATTATATGTGAAGGTACTTTAAAAATAACAAGAATTTGAGATAATTAAATATTTAAAGAGCTTTATTGAGATATAATTTACATACCATACAATTCACCCATTTAAAGTGTACAATTCTATTTTTTTTTGTATATTCACAGGGTAGTGAAACCATGACTACAATCTAATTTTAGAACATTCTCATCAGCCAACCTCCAAAACCCCATACCTATTTGTTGTCACTCTTCATTTTTCCCCAAACTCTCAGCCCTAGGCAACCACTAATCTACTTTTTGGCTCTGTAGATTTGCCTACTCTGATCACTTCACATAAATAGAATCATACAATATATGGTCTTCTGTTTCTGGCTTCTTCTACTTAGTATGTTTTCAGGTTCTTCCATATTGTAGCATGTATTATACTTCATTTCTTTTTACAGCTGAATAATGTTCCCTTGTGTGAATATTCCGCATATTGTTTATCCATTTATCAGTTGATGGACATTTGGATTGTTTGCATTTTTGGCTATTATGAATAATGCATTCATGTACAAAATTAGGTCCTGGTAAGGTGGATGGTCATTGTCTTAGATGACTGTCTTCTCTACATTTCACTGATATACAAAGAGTATTATTCTATAAACCCTTGTTGTGTTTAGAAGTAATTATCTGATACCTTGCTTCTACTAGAGTAGATGAGATCATACATATCTTTTATAGCATAGTGACCCACCCTTGAACAAAGTGTGTACATTGTTGTTTCACTTTAAATGCTAATAATAAAGTTAAGAATAAAGAACAAATTGTATTGAAACTCTACCATCAATATGGATTTGGGTCATTTAATTCTCTGCCAAATATATGTGTGTTATATGGCCCCTATATCTCCTAGTTTTGGGTATTCTTGCTTTTTATAAAATGTATCATTAATAATTTAATTTTAAGTGTTGTCTTTTTATTTACCTCAAAACTCAGCTTGTTACATACATTAGAAATGAACTGAAGTAAGCAAAGATGGCTCTTGGTTCTTTTGCCTAGCAGATTTCAACTTTGAATTAGAAACATCCTGTTATCTTTAGTTATACTGCCTGAGTCTATAGTACAGTTTGTTAAAAGTATTCTTAGCTAGCTCTAGTATTAATGTTGCTTTCCTTTCCCCTACTACTGCATAGGGACTTCCTGGTGACCGAGGACCTCCTGGACCTCCAGGGATACGTGGTCCTCCGGTAAGTCACCTAAAATTCTTTAATGTCATTTAATGTAAATTGGTATTGATACATAGCACTCCATGAACCAGTGTAAAACTACTTTTGTGTGTACAGGGTCCTCCAGGTGGTATGAAAGGTGAGAAGGGTGAGCAAGGAGAGCCTGGCAAAAGAGTAAGTATTATGACCACTAATTCTCTTTGCAAAAGATTTTAAATGTGTGTTTGTGTAATTTTATTCTTTCCTCTTAAATCCTACTTTCTTTGTCTCAAAATGTCATATTCAATTATTTATTACAATATTGAAGTCTGAAAAGTCTACTTAATAGTCCAAAGCAGGGATAAAGCTTGTTATATTCTTTAATCTCATACTTCCTAAATAACAAATTTATATTCTTGCATTTCTTTGAATCTTATAGGGTAAACCGGGTAAAGATGGAGAGAATGGCCAACCAGGAATTCCAGTGAGTAGATAAAGCCCGTCCCCTTCACCTCACCCCTCCCAAAATAGCAACATTTATATGTGGTTGTAGAGAAGCAGGATGGCAAACAGGCTTGGGTTTGGAAATAGTTACCATGAATGGAAATTATACTTTCTCTTTTGAATATTAATTTAAAATTTCTTTGTTAAAAAACGAAGTTCAGATTTTTTAAGTCCGATTTATTGAGCTATAACTTGTTTACAGTAAAATGAACCATTTTCAGCATACAGTTCTATGTGTTTTGGCAAACACATACAGTTGTATAACCAGCTTTAAAATCAAAAACAGTTCCATCACCCTCAAAAGTTCCCCCAATGTTCTTTTGTAGTCATCTTCTCCCCTACCACCCAAAGCCCCTGGCAGCATTTGATCTATTCTTCATCCCTATGATATTCCCTATTCCAGATTGTCATTTAAATGGAGTCATATTATATATAGCTTTTTGAATCAGGATTCTTTCACATAGCATAATACATTGTACTGTTTATCAATACTTCATTCCTTTTATTGCTGAGTAGTATTTGATTGTAGGAATGTACCAAGGTTTGTTTATCCATTTATCCACTGGAGGATATTTTGGTTGTTTCTGGTTTGGGCCATTATGAATAAAACTGCTCAAAACATTCACATACAGTATTTTGTGTGAACATAAGTTTTTTCAATAAAAGTTTTTGACAGATCATTCTAATTACTACAAAATAAAGAGGAAAATTTAAACATGCAAGTCTAGGAACATTATTTCAATCAGCCTCAGTATCAAGAGTATGCACAGTAGATGTTAAAAGAGGTTTTCAAGGACAGAAAATTTGATGAAATTTTGGAGACCATTCTGAAGGAAAGCAGTAATTCTTAACAAGCCCTAAGTTGAAAGTATTAAAATCAGATAAATTGGTTTCCAGATGATTTTGCTAAACAGGTAGTCCTCAATTTGTAAACTCTATAATCACAAATTACTTTAACATAAAATGGCGTAAGGAGGTACATTTAGGGCCTTACCTCCTGACAGATTGGTCTTTGTTTCATGATTTAGGCAGCCATGATGGTCAATAATTGCCTCGGATTGTTTTTGACAGATATCTTCAGGGAAAAGACTGTTCTCTGTTTTCACTGGAAAAACTCAAGTCAGATCAAATAAAGATAGTCACCAGACAGGTCAAATAATGACAACTCTTTGGGAATAGGTCTTTGAAGAAGCTCCATCCCTGTTCTTTCCCTTCCATTTGCTGCTAGGCTGCTGGTTTTCACCTTGATTGTGAGCTGTTGGTTTTCAAGGATACCATTCAAGGGGCTAAGGAAGGGTGATGGGACTAGAGCAAGATAAAATGCTACAAAGCTCTGTGGTCTTACCAAGATTAAGTCATTTTGTTTTCCCCAACAAATACTTCCTGGATTGCTATAAGCCTTTGGTTAATTTCTAGTGTTCTAAAAAAGTTGACTCTGACCATTTTTGCCAATGTTCTTTGTTGCTTTTATGGAGGAGAGGGTGTTTAGACATCCTTACTCCACCATTTTTGCTGATGTCACCCTGATCTCTGTATTTTAAAGGGTTTGCCTGGTGATCCTGGTTACCCTGGTGAACCAGGAAGGGATGGAGAAAAGGTAAGAATTTTAATACTTTGAAGTGACCGGTTTTATTCTACTTAACATAATCCTTTTCTTTCCCAAGGTTGAGTTCTAAATGAAAAAGTTCTTAATAACTAGCTTTTATATTCAAAACATACCTTCTTTATTCATCTTTTGGTGTTGCTCCTTTTTCTTTTGTATCATTTCCTCTAAATTTTCATTCATTGTCCTAAATCACAATACATGTGGTAGAAATACATGAAGAACTGTTTAACTTTAGCATTTCCACTGTAAAAAGTTGGTGCCTTCATTTTGAGCATGTATTGGCAAAACTTTTGTTCTCTAGAAAGTGGAAGATTCAGCACTATTTTAGTGAGGTCCTTATACTAAAAAGGCTTGTAGCTGTGAATTTAGAATGTCTCCACTAAACATTTCCATTCTCTGTGCAATTATTGTCTGAAAGTCTGTGGCTAATTCTTTGTCACTTTTTTTTTTCCATTTGGCTATACAGCCTGACTGAAGGTCATTTATTTAGTCATCTATTTTAAAAAGTGACTTTGAAAAAAAAAGTGACTTTGAAAGAATGTGTGAAGCCCACATTTCCCTTATTTATAGCAGACCACAAAAATATCCAGTTTTCCAATCTCTGTGGTCTCTAATTGCTTTATATGAAAACCAATACTGAAAAGCTTTGTTTTGCAGGGCAAGGAGGAAATGGTGTTACAAACTTGAATGTACCCAGAGGGTGCATGTTTTAATGGTGGTTTATCTCTAAACTAGATCCAACTTCAAGCTTGGACTAGGAGGCACAGCCAGAATAAAGGAAGATCATAAATACTCAGAGAACAAGATTTTTTTTTTTCAAGTAGTAAGTGAAGTGATAGGACTAATTCTTTAAACTAAATGAAGCTTTTAGATAGATGAAGAGTTCCTATGAACAAGTCTAGAACAAGAATAGAGGTCTGAGAGAGACATCTATCCTTAGGTCTTGGCCAGTAGAATAACACTTGCATACTGTGTTTTTCGTGCTGTTGTAGCTACTGGTTTAGAGTAACCGTTTTGTCTCTGAATTTGTCTTTCATTAGTTTCTAAGAGGTAACCCACAAAAGCAATTATAATTAATTAGCTGTTGCTGATTGTAGTTAAGTCCATCAGCTCTAAAATATCTGTCACCAATGGAAATAACACTAAATTTATGCCCTTGACAAATTTTGTTAAAAGAAACATGGCTAGATGTAAAAAATATAACGATTTTAACGGATTCTAGTGGTACCAATTTTTTTTTCAGTATCTTCTTTATAGAGTATTTATACTTTGCTAGAAAATAGGAATATTAAAATCAGAGGATGTTGCATCTAGAAATACCTTAGAAGTCTGGTCTATATATAAGGCAGATAAATTCATTGATTTGATCAAGATCGTGTAGCTAGTAAATCTGAGACAACATCACCAGTCTTCCTAGGCTTATTTCAGTACCATCTCATTACCTCAAGTTGTATTTCTCTTTGAGATATTTTATTATGGATTCCTGGGTCTTTATGAAACTTAGTTATCTGCTATGTTTTTAAGGAAATCGATGTTTTCATGTGATTTTTACTAATCTACTTTACACTTGTATTAAACAGGGCCAAAAAGGTGACATTGGCCCAACTGGGCCTCCTGGACTTGTAAGTTTTTTTTTAGTCTTCATTTATCAGATTTATGAATGCATTTTTATTTTTGTGCCTTAATATCCTCTGTACCTTTTCCTCATAAAACACAAAATTCCAAGTCATTAGTAACTTTTACTGGCTTAAAAGTCTACATCTAAAAACTTCAGTAATGTTGACCTCAATGTCTTTGTATTGTTCTGCCTGTATATTACTTCTCCATAGTAAAGATCCAAAATTATGGCATTGGGTTGTTTTGCATCATGATTGCCAAATTATTTCTCAAGTAACCAGCAGGTGGTGCAGGTGTTGCTTATAAGGGTTCAATAAAGAAACTTGGGAAACAAGCAATTGGCCCTTTCCCCTGCAGAGCTCTGGAAACATGGATTTGGTCTTAATAGGTTTTCTCAATTTGTAATTGTCTGATTCACACCTCTTTCTTCCTTGGGTATGTGCTTTCTAGGGGCTCTTAATCAAATGTAGGAAACTGCTCTATGAAAAATTAATTTGGGGGTTTACAGATTTTGCCATGTTTGCATTCACCACAGAATTTAAGTCAAATGTATTTCCAATCTTAATAAGAATAAAATATCATTGCTACAGTTTGACATACTGGCTTTCCTTTGGTTGAAATTTGGTAAGACTCTGGGTTTTATACTGCGTTGAATCTGCAAAGGTGCAAGTGTCATAATGTCTATATGTTCAGACATTTGAGTAACATTAATTCTTGCTGTCTATAATCAGTCTCAGATATTGATACTTAGTACTTAACAAATCTAATGAGGATATACTTAAAGATCTTAGACAATTTTTATTCACTTTCATTTTAAAATCAGAATTTTCATTCTCTGAGAAATAGTTCCTTTATAAAATGAGATGATAACATTTTGATAAATATCAGAAGAAATGAAAATTTTGAGAATGCAGTCCTATCCAGCAGCTCACTTTCCCTTTTGAACTATCATCTCCATTCTAGGTCCCACAACTTTCAGTCTCCTTTTGTCTGAATATTTCTTCTATCCAATAGAACCAGGATGAAATATTGCACTTTGCCAGTAGGTGTTGATTTGTACTTCAGTCCAACAGTCTCTTAAATCTAAAGCTTAATTATCATTCTAGCTCCATGAGATTACTTTCTTTATATTTCAATTATTTAACATGAAATTCTTTAGACACTGAGATTCTAAGACCAAGAGAAAAGGAATGATCAGTTAGTTGATTCTAATCAATAAAGCCATCCTAAAAGAGATGAGTTTGTTTCATTTTGTTTTAGAGGAAGAAAGAAATGTGGGTTGTTAAAGGGAAAGATTGGGAGAAGGCATTATAGATATTTGAAACGGCATATTCAGAGGGAAAGGCAAGAATGTGCAAGATGCATGAAGTGGTTATAATCAGACAGACCTCACTCTCCTAAAACTTCACTGCTAGAAATAATAGGAGATGAAATAGGTGAGAGAGGTCTTGGAAGTGAGAAGAGATTTGACAGAGTCCAGGGTGAAAAGTAGCATCAGACATACTAAGAAGTAGTGAGCAATTTTGAGTCCTTAAATAGGATAGCTAACACAGAAAAATTGATTTTTGAAGAAGTGTATCTTAGCAGTAGATTTGGATGGAAGGGGAGAAGCTCTGAGGTGCTTCTGTTAGTCCAAGTGTGAGATGGGCATAGTAGCTGTGGCAACAGGAAAGAAGGAGGCAAATTGGAGACACATTTTCAGTAAAGAATTATTAGGCTTAGGTAACTGGAATGAATTGAATGTGATAAGAGAATTCAAAAATAATTCTACCTCCGTAAGCCTGGGGCTCAGGAGGGTGGTAATATTATTACTGGTATTAAACAGTTTCTAATCAGTTGAAGGATAGGAGTGATACAGAATGTGACTGATAATCTGTGTAGTAGTCTTGATGATTTTGCACTCAGAGCTTTGTGAAAATGATGGCACTGTAATCGTATGTAGCTGCTAGATTATTTTTAGGAGAACAGTCCTCTTCCTCTTTGAGTTCCTTAATTTTTTTCTTTCATAATAAAGGTAATTCCTAGGCCTGGGACTGGTGTAACTGTAGGGGAAAAAGGAAACATTGGGTTACCCGGCTTGCCTGGAGAAAAAGGAGAGCGAGGACTTCCTGGAATACAGGGTCCACCAGGCCTTCCTGGACCTCCAGGTAAAAGAGACTGTACTTAATGTTCCTGTGTTTATAGCATCTTTGCTAATTCACATGTCCAGTATTATCGTACTAGTTCCAGGATGAGCATAGCAGTAGAAGACATGAGTATCTTTTAATTGACGGAAACTTCTCAACTCATACTGTAGCCTTTCTCACCAAATTTCTCACCTGTACTTTATTTTTTTTTAATTTAATTTTATTATGTTATGTTAGTCACCATACAATACATCCTTAGTTTTTGATGTAGTGATCCATGATTCATTGTTTTCATATAACACCCAGTGCTCCATGCAGTACGTGCCCTCCTTAATACCCATCACCGGGCTAACCCATCCCCCCACCCCCCCTCCCCTCTAAAACCCTCAGTTTGTTTCTCAGAGTCCATAGTCTCTCATGGTTCATCTCTCCCTCCGATTACCCCCCTTCATTTTTCCCTTCCTTCTCCTAATATCCTCCATGCTCTTTCTTATATTCCACAAATAAGTGAAACCATATGATAATTGACTTTCTCTGCTTGACTTATTTCACTTAGCATAATCTCCTCCAGTCCCATCCATGTTGATGTAAAAGTTGGGTATTCATCCTTTCTGATGGCTGAGTAATATTCCATTGTATATATGGACCACATCTTCTTTATCCATTCATCTGTTGAAGGGCATCTTAGCTCTTTCCACAGTTTGGCTATTGCGGACATTGCTGCTATGAACATTGGGGTGCATATGGCCCTTCTTTTCACTACATCTGTGTCTTTAGGGTCAATATCCAGTAGTGCAATTGCTGGGTCATAGGGTAGCTCTATTTTTAATTTTTTGAGGCACCTCCACACTGTTTTCCAAAGTGGCTGTACCAACTCGCATTCCCACCAACAGTGTAAGAGGGCTCCCCTTTCTCCACAACCTCTCCAAGGTTTGTTGTTCTTGCCTTGTCAATTTTTGCCATTCTAACTAGTGTAACATGGTATCTCAATGTGGTTTTGATTTGAATTTCCCTGATGGCTAATGATGATGAACATTTTTTTCATGTGTCTGGTAGCCATTTGTATGTCTTCTTCGGAGAAGTGTCTGTTTATGTCTTCTGCCCATTTTTTGACTTGATTATTTGTTTTTTGGGTGTTGAGTTTGAGAAGTTGTTTATAGATCTTGGATACCAGCCCTTTATCTGTACTGTCATTTGCAAATATCTTCTCCCATTCTGTGGGTTGCCTCTTTGTTTTGTTGACTGTTTCCTTTGCTGTGCAGAAGCTTTTTATCTTGATGAAGTCCCAAAAGTTCATTTTTGCTTTTGTTTCACTAGCCTTTGGAGATGTATCTTGAAAGAAGTTGCCATGGCCGATGTCCAAGAGGTTACTGCTTATGTTCTCTCTAGGATTTTGATGGATTCCTGTCTCACATTGAGGTCTTTCATCCATTTTGAGTTTATCTTTGTGAGTGGTGTTAGAGAATGGTCGAGTTTCATTCTTCTGCATGTGGCTATCCAATTTTCCCAGCACCATTTATTGAAGAGACTGTCTTTTTTTTCCATTGCATATTTTTTCCTGCTTTGTCGAAGATTATTTGACCATAGAGTTGAAGGTCCATATCTGGGTTCTCTATTCTGTTCCATTGGTCTATATATCTGTTTTTGTGCCAGTACCATGCTGTCTTGGTGATCACTGCTTTGTAATATAGCTTGAAATTGGGCAACGTGATGCTCCCAGCTTTGTTTTTCTTTTTCAACATTTCCTTGGCGATTTGGGGTCTTTTCTGATTCCATGCAAATTTTAGGATTGTTTGTTCCAGCACTTTGAAAAATGTCATTGGAATTTTGATCGGGATGGCATTGAAAGTATAGATTGCTCTGGGTAGCGTAGACATTTTACCAATGTTTATTCTTCTGATCCATGAGCATGGAATATTTTTCCATCTTTTTGTGTCTTCTTCAATTTCTTTCATGAGTGTTGTGTAGTTCCTAGAGTATAGATCCTTTACCTCTTTGGTTAGGTTTATTCCGAGGTATCTTATGGTTTTTGGTGCTATTGTAAATGGAATTGTTTCTCTAATTTCTCTTTCTACAGTTGCATTGTTAGTGTATAAGAAAGTAACTGATTTCTGTGCATTGATTTTGTATCCTGCCACATTACTGAATTGCTGTATGAGTTCTAGTAATTTGGGGGTGGAGTCTTTTGGATTTTCCACATAAAGTATCATGTCATTTCTGAAAAGAGAGAGTTTGACTTCTTCTTTGCCAATTTGAATACCTTTTATTTCTTTTTGTTGTCTGATTACTGCTGCTAGGACTTCTAGTACTGTGTTGAACAATAGTGGCAAGAGTGGGCATCCTTGACGTGTTCCTGATCTTAAGGGAAAGGCTCTCAGCTTTTCCCCATTGAGGATGATATTCACTGTGGGTTTTTCATAGATGGATTTTATGAACTTGAGGAATGTTCCCTGTATCCCTGTACTCTGAAGAATTTTAATCAGAAAAGGATGCTGTATTTTGTCAAATGCTTTTTCTGCATCAATTGAGAGGACCATATGGTTCTTCTCTCTCCTCTTATTAATGTGTTCTATCACATTGATTGATTTGCGAATGTTGAACCACCCTTGCATCCCACTTGGTCATAGTGGATGATCCTTTTAATGTATCGTTGGATCCTATTAGCTAGGATTTTGTTGAGGATTTTGGAATCCATATTTATCAGGGATATTGGTCTGAAATTCTCCTTTTTGATGGGGTCTTTGCCTGGTTTGGGGATTAAGGTAATGCTGGCCTCATAGAATGAGTCTGGAAGCTTTCCTTCTGTTCCTATTTTTTGAAACAGCTTCAGGAGAATAGGTATTATTTCTTCTTTGAATGTTTGTTAGAATTCCCCAGAGAATCTGTCAGGCCCTGGACTCTTGTTTTTTCAGAGGTTTTTGATCACTGCTTCAATCTCCTTACTGGTTATTGGCCTATTCAGGTTGTCAATTTCTTCCTGTTTCAATCTTGGGAGTTCATAGGTTTCCCAGGAAGGCATCCATTTCATCCAGATTGCTCAGTTATTGGCATATAGTTGTTGATAATAATTTCTAATAGTTGTTTCTATTTCCTTGGTGTTAGTCGTGATCTCTCCCCTTTCATTCATAATTTTATTAATTTGGGTCCTTTCTCTTTTCTTTTGGATAGACTGGCCAGTGGTTTATTGATCTTCTAATTCTTTCAAAGAACCAGCTTCTAGTTTCCTTGATCTGATCTCTGCTCTAATCTTAATTATTTCTCTTCTAATGTGTGGCTTAGGCATTGTTGGTTGCTTTTTCTCTAGTTCTTTAAGGTGTAGAGTTAGTTGGTGATTTCGGGATTTTTCTATTTTTTTGAGTGAGGCTTGGATGGCAATGTATTTCCCCTTAGGACCGCCTTTGTAGTATCCCATAGGTTTTGGACCAATGTGTTTTCAATCTCATTGGTTTCCATGAATTGTTTAAGTTCTTCTTTGATTTCCTGGTTGACCCAAACATTCTTGAGCAGAGTGGTCTTTAGCTTCCAAGTGTTTGAATTTCTGCCAAATTTTTTCTTGTGATTGAGTTCCAGTTTTAAAGCATTATGGTCTGAGAATATGCAGGGAATAATCTCAGTCTTTTGGTATCGGTGAGACCTGATTTGTGACCCAGTATGTGGTCTATTCTGGAGAAAGTTCCATGTGCGCTCGAGAAGAATGAGTATTCTATTGTTTTAGGGTGGAATGTTCTGTATATATCTATGCAGTCCCTCTCGTCCAGTGTGTCATTCAAAGCTCTTATTTCTTTGTTGATTTTCTGCTTAGATGATCTGTCCATTGCTGAGAGTGGAGTATTGAGGTCTCCTACAATTAATGTATTGTTATCAATATGACTGTTTATTTTGGTTAACAGTTGGCTTATGTAGATGGCTGCTTCCATGTTAGGGGCATAGATATTTACAATTGTTAGATCTTCTTGTTGTACAGACCCTTTAAAATGATATAGTGTCCTTCTGTGTCTCTAACTACAGTCTATAGTTTAAAATCTAATTTGTCTGATATAAGAATTGATACCCCAGCTTTCCTTTGAGGTCCGCTGGCATGGAAGATGGATCTCCATCCCTTCACTTTCAGTCTGCATGTATCTTTAGGTTCCAAATGAGTCTCTTGTAGACAGCATATGGATGGGTCCTGTCTTTTTATCCAGTCTGCAACCCTGTGCCGTTTTATGGGAGCATTTAGGCTGTTTACGTTGAGAGAGATTATTGAAAGATATGAATTTATTGTCATCATGTTGCCTCTGAAGACCTTGTTTTTATAGATTGTCCCCGTAAATTTCTTTTCTATATCACTCTTGGGGTCTTTCTCCTTTTATAGAACCCCCCCTTAATATTTCTTGCAGGGCCAGCTTAGTGGTCACATATTCTTTCAGTTTCTGCCAGTCTTGGAAGTTCTGTATCCCTGCATCCATTCTAAATGACAGCCTTGCTGGATAAAGTATTCTTGGCTGCATGTTCTTCTCGTTTAGTACCCTGAATATGTCTTGCCAGGCCTTTCTAGTTTGCCAGGTCTCTGTGGATAGGTCTGACATTATTCTGATGTTCTTCCCTCTGTACATAAGGAATCTCTTCCCCCTAACTGCCCTTAAGATGGTTTCCTTGGTTCTAAGATTTGCAAGTTTTACTATTACATGCCGGGGTGTTGGCCTGTTTTCCTTGATCTTGGGAAGGGTCCTCTCTGCCTCTAGGACATGAATGTTTGTTTCATTCCCCAGATTAGGAAAGTTCTCAGCTACGATTTGCTCAAATACATCTTCTAGTCCTCTCTCTCTCTCCATCCCTTCAGGGATTCCAATAATTCTGACATTGGGACGTTTCTTGGTGTCACTTATTTCTCTGATTCTATTTTCATGGATTCTGAGTTGTTTTTCCCTGGCCTCCTCTTCCCTTTTTATGTATTAATTCATCTTCTAGGTCACTAATTTGTTCTTCTGCCTCGCTTACCCTAGCTGTTAGATTATCTAGATTAGATTGGATCTCATTGATAGCATTTTTAAGTTCTGACAATTCAGCTTTCATTTCTGCCCTTAGAGACTCCATGTTGCCATTAGTTGATTTCTCCATTCTAGCCATTGTCTTCACAATTGCTAGCCTGAATTCCATCTCCGACATCTTGGTTGTATCTGAATCCATTTGTAAATCTGTGGCATAAGTCATAGTCTCTGAGTCTTTTCTATTTTGGGGGTTCCTCCTCCTAGCATTCTGTTGAGGGGTGGTTGCGGGAATGTATAGAATCCAAATTATTGACCACAACCCAAGCAAGATGCACCTGTTTTCTAGGGACCTTAGGGTTGCTGGCCTCTTGTTTTCCCAGGCTGTCTTCTGGAGGAGGGGCCTGCTGCACTGTTACTCAGGCAACCCTGTTTGGGCAGAGTTGCCCTGCCCCCAGTGGCGGCTCAGTGAAAACCATTTTTTTGCGGCTTTTGTTCTCTGGCAGCTTTCTGCGTCTCTTCTGAGAGTCAGAGCAGAAGAGACCATTTCCAACCCTCTGCCTCAGTCTGTTCTCCAGGCCACACTATCTCCGTTTCTGTCTGTGCTGCTATAAACTGCAGCGTCCTGGGTTGTGCACCCCTCAGCAGCACTCCCAGTCCTCACCTCCAGGTCAGGGCACGTCTCTGCCTTTCGTGCTTCTAAAACCGCCAGCCGCCCCCAGTTAGGACAAGCAGCCCCGCCGCTCTGGTTTTCCATCCCGGGGGCTGCCCTAAAGTCCTTTCCCCACCACTACTGGTCTGTGAGTCTGTGCCCGGTCCCCAGTGCGGAGGATATCGCTCCCGGGCAGTGTAGGATCCTGATGGCTCGGCTCCCTCCCCCTTCCATTTATCCTCCAATATCTGTCCACAGAATCACAGCTCCCTGCTTCGTACCTCAAAACCAACAGCCTGCGATATTCTGTTTGTAGAGATCCAGATCTATCTTCTCACATCTCAGGCTGATTTTGTGGATGTTCAGAGTGGTCTGTTAGATATCCAGCTCAATTCCGGGGACCAGTTGGAATATGGTCCCCTACTCTTCCGCCGTCTTTTCTCGAAAAACTCACCTGTACTTTAAAAAAAGAAGCCAAGTCCATTTGATAGTTCCCTTTTACCCTAAAAATACCATTTCTACCTTTTATTATTAATAAATTACACCCAATGTTTCTGTGATCCCAAAATTAATCATTACATTTTTTATTCTGCTATGGAAAGGAATGCTATTCTAATAATGCCTAGTTTGATAAGATTTCCTGTATTAAAATAGTAAATGGCACTATCCACTTAGAATTCCAGAAATACCTGTTTAGAAATCCCCATACTGATTTTTCTCTGCTATAAAATTTGGGGGCTTGGTACTGAGCGTTATGTCATTCCCTTATTGAAGATACACAATACATTTGTGTATTTGGCCATAGACTGAGTACCACCCTTGTCTAGCATGTTTATTTGGATGATCTCTAAAATGAAGAGATAGTATGGATTTATGTAAAATATGAAAAGGCATCTGGCATAGCACCTGGCAAACATATATGTTTAATCAATTATTGTTCCCTACCCTTCAAAAATTTGATTAATGAAATATTAACATTATGAGATGAGTGACTCAGTGATCCCCCAAGGAGAAAGAATAAATGTGGGTCCTATTTCATTCTAAGTATGTACTTTGAATTTCTAATTTCAAGATAGTAGACTAAACACATACTATGTCTAGAAAATTCAGATAAGGAATTCTCCCAGGATGCAGCATTATAGAATTAGATCATATGAAAGAAAAATTAAGAGAAAAAGGATAAACCTAGAAGTTCCAAAATTTACTATGAAGGAGTTCAAGGAGGAGAGAATAGGACAACAGGCAATATTAGCAAAATTAATGACTGAGAACTTCTGTTTATTGAAAGAAAACATGAGCCCCTATGAAATGGTGTATGAATTACCAAACAAGAGTAAGATAATAATAATACACAAATACATGATGACATATTGTAGGGACATTTTAGAATTTAAGGATAAAATGAAGCTCTTAAAAACTCTCTGAGGGAAAAGGCAGGCCACCTACAAAGCAATGAGAGTCAGAGGAAGATAGTGGAGCATTTTCAAAGTGATAAAGGAAAATAACTATGAATTTGGGATTCTGTATTACATCAAACTGTTATTGTAGTGTGAAGATAAGCTACTTTGAAAGTTTACCACCTCCAGAACTTCTCTAAAGTAGTTACTGGAGGGTTTAGTCTAAGAAGGAAATGAATTCAGGATGAACTTGGGGGTGGGAATGGGTAAGATACAAGAACCAATGGTTAAGAAAGATATTTTGTGGAACTAAAATTATATACATTATTACCATAGGATGTAGTGATACAGAGAGAAGAGGGGGAAGTCAATCATAGGTTTTTTTGTCTTATTAGAGAGAATACTAATATTATTAACTCTAAGTTTTTAGAAAAATGTAAGTTTAAATACATAGGTCAAAATTTTAGTAGTAACCACTAGAGAAGAATATAAATAAAATACATGACTTACACATCCTTTGAGAAAAGAAAATGACCAAAAATCTGGATCTACATAATACAAGTTAGAATTGGGACAAAACAGACACAGACAAACTTTGGTAAATAGAAAATAAAATATAAGATGACAAGAAATCAAAAATAAATCAGTAATTCCAATAAATGTGAAATGACTAAGCACTGATTAAAAGACAAAAACTAAAATAAAATTGAAATAAAAAATACATACTGTGCATAATAGGCCTATTTAAAGTAAAAGGACATAATTTTTTTTTAAATAAAGCAGTTGAAAGATATTAGGCAAGCACTATCTGAAAGAAAGCGGGTTTAACAATTCTAATATAGTATGAAATAGGATTCAATTCAAGAAGTACATTAAAAAGATATTTCATATGGACATTTCATAGATATAGACAAATTATACCACAATGATGTAAAAGTCATGAAACTTTATACATCTAAAAATACAGCTTTGAATATATAAAGTAAAAACTGATAAACTACAAGTGATAAATTGGTAAATCCCTAACATATTAAGGAGGTAAAAAATGAATCAGGATATAAATGATTTGAGCAACACAATCAAGCTGCATATGTGGGAGAAAGAAAAGCTGTGTGCGGCAGAGAATATACATTCTTTTCAAACTTACGTGAAACATTTACAAAAATCGGCTCTACTAGATCAGAAAAAAATCTTTCTTTTTTTTTAAGATTTATCTATTTATTGTTGAGAGAGAGAGGAGGTGCACGTGCATGCACAAACATACACACACACACAGGGGCGCAAGTAGGGGGAGGGGCAGAAGGAGAGAATCTTAGAGCAGACTGGAGCAGACTCGCCACTGAGTAGGAGCCCGGTGTGTGGCTGGATCCCACCACCCATGAGATCACAACCTGAGCTGAAACCAAGAGTTGGACACTTAACTGAACTGACTGAGCCACCCAGGCGCCCCCAGAAAAAATCTTTTAAAATTATATGCAGGCTATGCTCTGTGACCACAGTGAAATGAAGTTAGAAATTAACAACAGAAAGCACCAAATACCTTTACATTTGTATATTAAAATGCACATATGTAAATAACTTTGGAGGTAAGGAAGAAACAAATGGAAATGACTAAATGCTAAACAACCTTATATCAAAACTTGTTAAACATAGCCAAAGTGGTACCCTTAATTGTATTACAAAATTAAAAATACTAAAAATAAATGAGTTAATTTGAAAAAATAATAAGAACTGAAATAAGCATAAACAAAATAGAAGGAACAACTTGATAAAGCTAAAAGTAAGAATAAAATATGATCAAGAGAAAAGCAAGAGAAGTCACAAATAATATCAATAAAGAAAATATTATTACCATAAATACAATTATAAATTACAAGAAAACTATAAAACTCTATCAATGTATTGGAAATTTCTAAATGAAATACGCATTCCTCATGAAACAAAAAACACAAATTACTAAATTTTCCTGAGAAAGTAAAAAAACCTAAGTAGATTAATTACCATGGAAGATTTGGTAATGTTAAGGATTTCCATGAAAAAACATTGTATGGGTGGTTATATAGTTTTGTGGATGAATTCTACTAAGTTGTTGGGTGAATAATTCTGATATCTTACAAACTTTTAGAGCATTTTTTTTTAAAAAGGACATTTAATTTATTTTATTTTTTAAAAGATTTTATTTATTTATTTGACAGAGAGAGAGAGATAGCGAGAGCAGGAACACAAGCAGGGGGAGTGGGAGAGCGAGAAGCAGGCTTCCCGCCGAGCAGGGAACCCGATGCGGGGCTTGATCCCAGGACCCTGGGATCATGACCGGAGCTGAACGCAGACGCTTAATGACTGAGCCACCCAGGCGCCCCAGGACATTTAATTTAATAACACTGATACCAAACCATCAAGGAGATAGCACTAGAAATAATTATAATTCAATCTCATTTATGAGTGTAGAAACAACAATCCTAGATAAAACATCAGCAAATCAATTCAGAAATATATTAAATAATATGATGATGTGACCAACTAAATTTTACCTTAAGATTGCAAGGATGGTTCAACATTACTGTAATTGACTACTACACTGACAGATTAAAAGAGAATAGGCCGATGTTTGCAAAGAAAACAGTCAATAAAATTCAATACCCATTCAATTTTTAAAAGGTAAAAAAGTTATCAAACTAAGTTTAAAAGGGAACTTGATGAAGCTCTCTGCTTCATATAGCAAGTGCAGGATTGTACAGAAAATGCCATACTTTTGTGGTAAAACATCAGAACATTCTCATTCAAATAAAAAATAAGATACACATACTCAGAGTTGCCTATACTGTTTGTCCTTACACTGGAGAGACCAGCCGGTACACTAGGTCTGGAAGAAAAACGAGGTGTAAGGATGGAACAAAACCCCAAATTTTAGTTATTCACAAACCCTATCATAATCTACCTAGTAAGCCTAAAAGAATCAAATGACAAATTACCAGAACTTAGAATGTTTGCAAGGTGGCCAGATATGATAGTTGCATACTTAAATATTATTTGCCTTTCTCTTCACCAGCAGTAAAAAAATTAAACATATAAGAAAAAAAATCCAGTTAACAATAGTAATAGCAATAAAATTCACAGGAGTAAATTAACCCATGAGTAAACCAAACCAAAGATGCGTAAGACCTTTTTTCAGAATTCTGTAAGAGATCATTAAATAATATAAAATTAATAAATAAATGGAGAGATACACTTAATTTTTCATATGAGAACTCAATATTATAAACAGGTGATTCTACCAAAATTTAATCTTTAAATTCAAATTAATCTCATTCAAAATTCTAGTATTTTTTTAAAATGAAACTGACAGACTGATTCTAAAATGCATTTAGAAGATAAATTTGTAAATCTAGTAAGGATGGTTTTTATTTATTTATTTTTTCAACAAACATCTTTCATGAAGATAGAAGCATTTTATTTTCTTTTTTTATTTAAATTCAATTAGCCCACTTATAGTACATCATTATAAAGATGGTTTTTATTTTTTTTTTAAGATTTTATTTATTTATTTGGCAGAGAGAGAGACAGCAAGAGAGGGAACACAAGCAGGGGGAGTGGGAGAGGGAGAAGCAGGCTTGAGCCCAATGCGGGGCTCGATGCAGGGCTCGATGCGGGGCTCGATCCCAGGACTCCAGGATCATGACCTGAGCCGAAGGCAGTTGCTTAACGACTGAGCCACCCAGGCGCCTCTATAAAGATGGTTTTTAAAAAGAACAAAATGGGTATATTTTCCTTAGCAGTTTTGAAAACATTATTCAAATCATTTATAATTATAATGATTATTTTTATTATTATAAAAGGATGTGTTCATGATAGAAAAATAGTGCAGAAGAATGTCCAGAAATAGAGCCATGTTTGCATGAAAACTTTAGATGCCTCTTTTTCTCTTGCTAGTGGCTTTCTAGTATTTCTTAGATTAAAAGATCATTGCATCAAAAAAAAAAAAGATCAAAGCATCAAAGAAGAGCAGGTAGAGGGTTATCAGTACATTTCCAAAAGTAGTAAAGCTACCTTAAATTATTCTTTCTTACACTCAAACTGGTACTTACATTATTTAAAACTTTTCATGCTTTTCCAGATGTCTATTCTCATAGAAAAAATAAGAACATAACTGGCATTATACATTAAAGGAAGATCTTATCATTATTTCTCATTGAGAACTAAAGTAATATCTCTAAAATAAGATCATTTTGATCACCTTAATTTTTTTTTTATCTTAGGGACTTCAGTTACCGGTCCTCCTGGCCCCCCTGGCTTTCCTGGAGAAAGGGGCCAGAAAGGTGATGAAGGTCCACCTGGAATTTCTATTCCTGGATCTCCTGGAC
Source organism: Neomonachus schauinslandi (assembly GCF_002201575.2). Taxonomy (NCBI): domain Eukaryota; kingdom Metazoa; phylum Chordata; class Mammalia; order Carnivora; family Phocidae; genus Neomonachus; species Neomonachus schauinslandi. Next base: position 39,103,841 of record NC_058419.1, on the reverse strand, counting down.
TTGATGGACAGCCTGGGGCTCCTGGACTTCCAGGGCCTCCTGGCCCTCCTGGCCCTCACATCCCTCCTAGTAAGCTATACTTTTCTCCTTAAATTCTGTGGGTTTGGTTTTGTTTTCATTTGTAAGTGAATCCAGCTGAAGGTTGGCATTATTGTACTGCTTCTTCTACTTTTGATTTTTGGTGATTCTTTGATGTTTAAATTTTCCCTTCAAATTAACACCATTATTATATCTTCCTTTTGCTTATAGGTAGTTGTATTACTGCAGAGAAGTAACTGAAGATAGATCTTATTTTTCTAGCCTGTCAAGCTTTCTTTTTGTTTAGTCTTCTGGATATTTCACAACAATTAGTTTGCTATCCTTTATCTTGTCTCAGGTGATGAGATATGTGAAGCAGGCCCTCCAGGCCCTCCGGGATCTCCAGGTGATAGGGGACTCCAAGGAGAACAAGGAGTGAAAGGTTTGACCCCCATAGTCGTTCCTTCATTCTTTCAGATCTTCAGCCAAATGCCCTATATCCTCCACTCTACCTCAGTCACTCACTGTCATGGTCTTCCTCCCAAGACCATCTCATCACCAGTAATGCATACTTCCATAATCTTGATTTTATGAGTCCCATTTTCTGACCACTGTATCCTTTCTAGCTCACTACCTCTGATAACCTGACTCCAATATTACTTCAACCTCACCGATACCTTCCAACTTTGACTCTCCCTCAACCTTTTGATGTCCTTTCTTCCCTCTTAACCTATAAATGTCAGGATCAATCATTGTAAACAATCTCGTGTATAAACCCTTGCCTCCTTCGCTCTCCTCTCACTTCATTGTACTCACTTGGAACAAAAGCCTAGTTTTGGTAATTCCGAATTATCACATCTTCTGAGCCTACACCTTCTCTTCCCTCCTCAAATTTTTAATACCTCCCCTTCCATTCTCATGTTAAGATTTGGACCTTCTTCCTCTTCTACTGAGCAACTGAAGTAATAAGAGAATTTTCACAGATTACCACTACCACATTTACCCACCTACTTGCATCTGTGCACATATACTCTGCCTTCCTGCCTATTACTATCACTGCTCCTATCTAAAGCCAATTCTTCTATTTGAACAATGGATTCCATTCCCTCTTATGTTCCCAGGGATTTCATTCCAGAAATTCCTGCCTCTCCCACATTGTCAATTTTTCCGTTTTACTGGATCACTCCTGGCAGCATACAAATATACCTTTTTTCACCCATCTAAAAAATACCTTATCATAATCCCACTTTCCCTGCCAGATCCTGCTTTATTCCTCTGCTCCCATTGCTGCAAAACCCCAGAATTTTCTACTCACTATCTGTGGATACTCTTCACTCCAATCAAAATTTTACTGCCTGATCCACCACTCCACAGGTGCTGTTTTTGTCCAAGTCACCAGCAGCCTATACCCTGCTAATCCAAATATCAAGTCTCAGTTCTTTTTTTTTTTACTCTATTTTTCCATCTTTAAACACTTTCCTCACTTGTCCTGATTTTCTTCATACCTCCTTGGACTATTATATATATATTAGATATAGAGGTAGTGATAGAGATAGATATGTCTATATATATCTCTTTCTGTATATTTGTCTCTCTATATATCTCATTCTCTCTCTCTCTCTCATATATATCATTCCCTCTCTCAATGTATCTATATAATCTCCCATGTAACTACCATCTAAATCAAAATATAGAACTTTTCCAGGACTCTGGAAGACTCTTGTGCCCCCTAGTCAGCACTCCCAAAGGTAACCACTATTTTATCCTCTTCATATATTAATTTGCCTAATCTTGAACTTTGTATAAATGGAATCATACAGTATGGGCTCTTTTGTGTCTGATTCTTTGGCTCAATATTATGTCTGTAGGATATACCTATATTTTTGTTTGTAGCAATATTTTTCACTGTTCTTTGGTATTCATTGTATCAATATACCTAAATACTCTAATGTTAATGGACATTTGGTCTAGGGCTATTATAAGTAAAGGTGCTATGAACATTCTTATACATATATTTTGTAGGACATAAATTTCTGTTGTGTATATACCTGTGAATGGAATTGCTGGGTTATAGGGGTAGGTGCAGGTTTTGTTTCCATAGATACCACCAAACCATTTTCCAAAGCAGTTTTAGTCTCCAATTACCTGATGAGTTACTGATGCTGAGCCTCTTTTCTTATAGTTCATGTATTCTCTTTGTAAAGTGCTTTTTTCCTTTTTTAACTGGAAATTAAAGAAATCCAATCTTTAATGTCCTCTTTTATGGTTAGTGTTATGTTCTATTTTAGAAATCGTTGCTTATCCCAAGAACCTGATGATATTTCTGTGTGTTTTCTTCTAGAAGCTTTATTATTTTGACTTTTATATTTTGATCTTTCATCTGTCTTCAAGTAATTTTTGTGTATAGTTTGAAGTGGGCATCAAAGTTTTTTTCCCCATATGGATATCCAATTGACTCAATATTGTAGTACAAAAGACTGTCATTTCTCCAATGAGTTGCATTAGCACTTTCCTTGTAAATCTTATGACACTATATGTATTAGTCTGTTTCCGACCTCTCTATTTTGTTCATTGTTCTATTTGTTTCTCTTTCCACCAATGCTAGACAATCTAAATTATTGTAGCCTTATAGTAAGTCTTGGCTTAATTTGCATTTCCATATGTATTTTAAATTTATCTACCCAACGTTTAATTTTGGAATGCCCCGAGTATTTTAGTCCTTGTTCCTTTTCTGTATTTGAACTCAATTCAGTCAGTCTCATGACTTTAAATACCACCTATTTGCCAGTGACTTTCAATTTCAAATTTAAGTCTTTTCCTCTAGATTGTATATCCAACTGTCTACTGGACATTTTGAACTTGACATCTGGATCAAGTTAAAGTCCTGATCTCTGCTACCTCCTCCCCCATAATTTTACCACTTATGTCTTCCCTTTTTTAAATGCAGGCCACCCTAGCTTTTTGGTTGCTTGGGCTGAAAACCTTGGAGTCATCTTTGATTCTCTTCTTCTTTTGTATTCCATGTATGATCCATGAGAAAATCCCATGAGCTCTACTTTCAAATATACCCAGAATCTAACCAACTCTCCTCATCTTCATTGCTGTAACTCTGGGATGAGCTGTCGTCTCTCCTAGATTACTACAGCAATAGCCACTTAAATGATTATGCTATTTCTATCACTGCACATCCATTCTGTCCTCAATATAGCAGCCAGAGACATCCGTTTCAAACTTAAGTCATATCATCTTGCTTTTCTGTTTACATTTTTTTTTTACTGGATTCTCACTTCACTCATAGTAAAAGCCAGGCTTTATGGTGGCCCATGTGACGTTTTATGATATGCCACTCATTATAACCTGTGAACTGTCTGATCTGCTTCCCCTTCCTCTCTCTACTCCAGCAATCTGGTCTCCTTGATGTTTCTTGAATAGGCCAAACATGGCTAGTCTTTCTTCCTAGAGTACCTCTCCATTCATTAGGCACATGCCACATTCTTTAAGATTTTATCATATCTCATCATCTCATTTGACCACCCTATTAAAATTGTAAACTGCCACCCATCCCTAGCATGTCTAATCGCATTTACCCAGGTGTATTATTTCTATAAACATAATACCTTTTGATATATATATATATATATATACACACACATATATATATATATAAATACTTGGCTACCTTCATTGTTTATTATCCCTTTCCACTGGTAGAATGGGAACACCATGAAGGCATGGATTTTTGCCTGTTTTATTTGTTTTGCCTGTTTTGTTTTGTCTGTTTTGTTTACCAGTATATCATAGATACCTGGAACCAGTACTTGGCAAATAATAAGCACTTGGCAAATATTTATCAAATGAGCTGATTCTAATATAGGCTTCTCTAAACTATACTGTTGGGTAGGAATGTTGTCCCTTGGTGCTAACTTCTTTAGAACTTATCTAAAGGACATAGACATACCCCTTTGAGTAAAATTTGTTTCTCAATATGCTTTTCTCTAGGTGACAAAGGTGACACCTGCTTCAACTGTATTGGAACTGGTGTTTCAGGGCCTCCAGGTCAGCCTGGTCTGCCAGGTCTTCCAGGTCCTCCAGGTAAAACATTCTGCCTCAGGCAACCTTGTAACAATATTTCTTGGCTAGATTTTAGTGAGCTCAGTTTTATAATGATGCCAGTTTCTCATTTTATAGCAAGTCTCTCATATCCATAAATAATTAAATATGAAATGCCTCTATCTGTTACAAAATAAATTATGCTCTTGTTTCTAACACCTGAAGCTACCAGTATTTTCTATTAAAGCATTTTGACAATATTATTCCAAGAAAATTATCTTCCCTGTTTTCCATATGGTGAGGAAAATAACTCATACAGAGTCAAACTTCTTTCTTCCAAAAATCTGGGGGGAAAGCTCATAATGTCTGGCCCCTGAGTGTAGTTTCCAGTGGCAGAGCTTCTAGTCTTTGGGGATGTATCACATGTTGTCATTAAGGGACAGGGCTTCTACTGTAGTTTGGCAACCAGCTGCCCATATTCCTCTTTCTATATATAGCTCCTCCTTCCCTGTTTCCAGTCCAAATTATATTTGATATCGATCAGACCCACAACTCTCTCTCAAGTGCCTCTTGGGATATCCCAATATTATATCTCTTGAAATCATACTTTATGTTTGTGTCAGGGCTGAGAGTAGACAGATCTCTTACCTTTCTATCTAGTATGTCTGCCAAAGAAACCAATTCATTTAGCACTTGGAGATAGATTTTTAACAGGTCTTATAGCTGCCACTGGAAGTTAATAATCTAGCCTTGTACCTCCAGTCTAGTGGTTTTCAAACTTGGGAGTACATCGGAGTTACCTGGAGGACTTGTTAAGAACCCATATTGCTGGGTCCCACCCCTAAAGTTTCTGATTCAGTAGATCTGGTGTGGGGGCCCAAGAATTAGCATTTCTAACCAGTACCCAGGTAATGCTGATACAGCTGATCGAGGGACCCATTTTGAGAACCACTTCTTTAGTTATATTTCCTCTAGTCTTTGGGCACCAAATGTTTCTCATAAACCAAATTTTATGAAGTAGTAAACCAAAGAAAGGACTCATAAGGATCTGAGACATTTGTTTAGGTCAGAACAAAAAAAGATACTCATACTGTGTCCTTATCTCTTTCTCCGCTTGGCAATAGGATGGTTACAGGAGCCTTAGCACCTCTGTGCCTAGCAATTGGTCGCTGTGAGCTCTGAGAGGCATTGTAGTTGGAAACACCTAAGGATATAATATTGTATAGATTCACCTAAAAGAAAGGATGATTTGCTCATTTTGAGAGCATAAAATAGGAAAACAAAAATGTGACTTGTTAAATGTGATTGAATGGGGTTCTTATTTTAAAACTTGACTTCCTGACTTGATGATTTTTATATGAGCTTTGTCAGGGGCTCAGGGTCAAAGTTCACATTATTGTGTGTGTGTGTGTGTGTGTATGTATGTGCATGTATTAGGATCTCTTGGTTTCCCTGGACAGAAGGGAGAAAAAGGACATGCTGGTCTAACCGGTCCCAAAGGATTAACAGTAAGTTTTGAGTATATTATAGAACAACAACAACAACAAAAAAAAAAAACTAGAAGAAATCCATTTACACTTTGGTTTTTCTCTTGTGGATATATATAATAAAAGAAATTTAGTTCTTCTATTAATTTGTGTTGTTTTTCATTCCTTGATTCTCCCTGACTCACATGCCTCACTTTGTTCTTAGCTTTGTACACTAAATGTTATTGGGTGGGTTGATATGATAAACTGGAGAGAGAAATGTGTTGGAAAAAAAAGAAACTGATTTTTTTCTCTTCTTCTTTTTCCCTTCTTTCTTTTTCTTCCTTCAGGGCATACCAGGAGCTCCAGGTCCTCCAGGCTTTCCTGGATCTAAAGGTGAACCTGGTGACATCCTCACTTTTCCAGGAATGAAGGGTGACAAAGGAGAGTTGGGTTCCCCAGGAGCCCCTGGGCTTCCTGGTTTACCTGGTACCCCTGGACAGGATGGACTGCCAGGGCTTCCTGGCCCCAAAGGAGAACCTGTGAGTTGGTTTGATATTCTTGGTTCTGTGATGTCAAATTGTTACTTAGGGATATTTCCTAGGATGGGCCTGGTGCTATGATGAACACCCAATTAGTGCTTAAAGGACTGTAACTGTATGTAGTAATGGTACACTGTTATTGACTATGTAGGGGTTCTTTACCACTCTTTTCTCTCAGTTGTTTTATCTTCTTAACCCATTACTATATTGAGTAATATTGGCTGTGAATAGGTGGGCAGGAGGTTAAGATGCTTATGGGTCAGTGTGAGGTTCCCCTTCTCTTATACTACATATCTTTGTCTGGGTTTATTTGGACCTAAGAACAGAAGTCTAATTTGGTTTTATATATAGTAAGCTTAGAGGTTAGTGTAAGTAGATGGCCATGTGATAGCTAGACTACAAACTTCTTGATTTATTGCTAGTATGTAAGCTTTATGAAGGCAGAGATTTTTGCCTATTTTTGTTCTTTGCTGTATCACTGGCCCCTGACACATAGTAGGAACTAAAAAATATTTGTTGAAGGAAGTAATGAATAAGTAGAATGATCACACATCCCATCCCGTAATAACATACGCTTATACAGCTTTTAAGAACTATTTATGGCTGTATCATTTCTTTAGTTGTATTCAGTAATACCAACATACCAACCTATATCTATATGTTTCTGTATTAAATTTTTCCCTTTTCAGGGTGGAATTGCTTTTAAGGGTGAAAGAGGTCTGCCTGGGAATCCAGGCTTGCCAGGTCTCCCAGGGAATAGAGGGCCTATGGGCCCTGTGGGTTTTGGCCCTCCAGGCCCAGTAGGTGAAAAAGGCATACAAGGTGTGGCAGGAAATCCAGGCCAGCCAGGAATACCAGGTGAGTTTACTATGGTTGTTTTGTTTTTAATTTGGCACTTAAAAGCAGAAATGTATTATCTTTTGGCCATTCTTGGCTTCCTTTCATGAAGGATGTTTCCCTGGCCATTTATATTTGGGCTTTTCAGAGCTCCTTAGCAAGGGAGCTCAGTGTATGTGTTTTCTCTAAAGGGGGGGAGGTTCCCTCTTTAAATTTCTTCTGTCTTCATTGTTATTGTTGTTTGTTGTTTTTAAGTACATGGTACATAAAGTTTAACAATTATAATGGAAACACACATGTACCTACCACACATGTCAAAAAACAGAAGCTTGCCACCATCCTAGAAACCCCCATCTTCCTCTCTCTGTCCTTTTCTGACCATAATCCCCTTCCATTTCTTCAGAGGTAACCACTGTCCTGACTTTTGCATAATTTCCTTCCATTTGCCCCCTAGTTTTATCACCTAGATATGGATCCCTAAACAAAGTACTTTAATTATGCTTCTTTTTGAACTTCATAATAATGGAATCATAGGGTAAGTATTCTTTATATTAACTTTGTGTATAGCTATAGTACATTCATTTTCACTGCTGTATAGTATCCCATTGTGTGTGTGTGTGTGTGTGTGTGTGTGTGTGACGATTTATCCATTCTGTTGTTGATGGACAATTGGGTTATTTATAGTTCAGGTGTATTATGAACAATGCTTCTGTGTACATCCTTGTATCTATCTATCTATCTATCTATCTATCTATCTATCTATCTATATATCTCCTGGTGTACATGTGCACATACTTCTCTGAGGCAAGGTCAGCAAACTATGGCACAGCATTCAAATCTGACCCACTACTTGTCATAAATGAAACTTATTTGAATACATCTGCACCTATTCACTATTGTCTATGGTTGCTTTTGCACTCCTACACATAGACTCAACATTTTGCAGAATTGAGTAGTTGCTACTGAGACCATATGGCCCACAAAGCCTAAAGTATTTACTGTTCGGTCCTTTACAGAAAAACTTTGCCAATCCCTGGACTAGAGTATATATTTAAGATGAGCATTCCCAAAGCATAGAATAAATGCATCTTCAGCTTTACTAGATAATGTTCAAAGCAATTGTACCAATTTCATCAGCAGTATTGGAGAGTTCTTGTTGTTGTACATCCTCATAAACATTTTGTATTGCCAGACTTCTTACATTTTTGTCAGTTTGCTGAGTGTGATGTAGCTCATGACAGTTTTATTTTACATTCCCCTGATTACATTAAAGTTTAGCACCTTTTCATATGTTTATTGACTGTTTCAATTTCCATTTCTGAAATTCCCATTCAAGTGTTTTTTTGACCATTTTTCTACTGGATTGTTTCTTTTTATTACTGATTTAGGATTTTTTTAATATATATATTCTGTGTATTAGTTGTTTGTTATCTATTCTGCAAAATTTTCACTCACTATGGCTTGCCATTTTCACTCTATATGGTGTCTTTAATCAACAGAAATCAGTTTGAATGTAGTCAAATGTATCAATCTTTTCTCTCATGGTCAGTGCTTTTTATGTCAGGTTTTAGAGAGCCACCTTTGTCCTGAGCCTATTTCAAGTCCTTATTTAATTAATGAGAAGTAGGTGTACTGGACTTTGCACACATAAAACCTTAAGGTACCATCAGTTAACCAAAATGAATATTTCTTGTTTACTGCAGTTTGAGTTTTGTTAGGCTCTTTTGACCTACATTTAAAAATATTTTTATAGATGCCATCTTCAATCCTGGAAGCTCTTTTTTTTTAAAAAAAGATTTTATTTATTTATTTGACAGAGAGAGCATAAGCAGGGAGGAGGGGCAGAGGGAGAGGGAGAAGCAGGCTCCCCACTGAGCCGGGAGCCCGATGTGGGGCTCAATCCCAGGACCCTGGGATCATGACCCGAGCCGAAGGCAGACGCTTAACCAGCTGAGCCAACCCAGGCGCCCCAATCCTGGAAGCTCTTAAAACTGTCATCTACTTTTTCTTTTTGAAAGTTTATTCTTCTGTTTGGTTTATTCCTTGAATATATAATATGGGGTTATTTTTCTTGTGGGTTCTTGTCAGTGTGCATTTTCAAAAAATTATAGATACTTTCTTGTTTTGCTTTTAATTAAAGGAGATCTTTAGTCAAGTGAACACTTCTCATTCACTGTTTATTCCTTCTTGTTCTTAGGTCCTAAAGGTGATCCAGGTCAGACCATAACCCAGCCAGGGAAGCCTGGCCTGCCTGGTAATCCAGGCAGAGATGGTGAAGTAGGTCTTCCAGGTGTGTGAGGAATTTATTTGGCCATGTCTTTAACACTCACTGGCTTCTTTTTTTGAAAGTATCCCTTTGAAAAAACTGCTGTTTCTCCATAGGTGACCCTGGACTTCCCGGCCAGCCAGGCTTGCCAGGAATACCCGGTAGTAAAGGAGAACCAGGTGTCCCTGGAATTGGGCTTCCTGGACCACCTGGTCCCAAAGGTATGTAGGACTGAGCAGCAGGCAGGTTAATTTAACTAGTTAGTATAACATTATTCTTTGATATAGTTCCCTCAACAAATAAAATAAGTTAACTGTGCTTCTTTTCTAGGTACCATAAATAATGTAAGTGAAAAGTCACAGCATGTATGCACTATAATTTTATTGCCTTTATCTAAAACAGTCCAGACAAGAAAATACCTAAATCATAGATATGCAAAAATGATATATAAGCTTTTAAAATTACAGAATTATTGTCTTTTGTGTTCACCATTGTATTTTCAGGGTTTAGAAAAGTTCCTGGCACATAGTAAGCACTCAGTAGATACTTGTTGAATGAATGGATTGTACTAAGCAGAAAACATTTATTACACATATATATCCAAGTAATGTTTTATCCTAAATCATATTCTCTTGATTTCCTGAAAGTTTTTAGGGCTGTTGCTTCAGTTCTGCTTTTTTCTCACAGAATTTATTCTCATGAGTGGCAAGCATGCACATTGGTCTGAGAACAGTACTTAAACATGGCCTTACTCATTTATACTAAATGACTTCAAAAGAGTCAGATTTGACTTTATGTGTATATTTCTGTGTAATGTTTACAATTGTTTTTAGCTCACTTCCAGAATTATATGGTAGGCCTTGTATCTTACTATATCCAGATATAAGCAGAATAGAAGTTTTCTGCATGTTTGTGTGGGAGTCATTCCTTATGTTTAGTTCTGTCTCAGTAATAACTCATTTTCCTTTAGAAGAGTGTATCTTCCACACACATTAGCTCTATATGAAAATGGCAGGACCATAACATGAATGAAAGGGAATATCAGGTATTTGTAAGGCTTGATCCTGAGTAGTCATCTAGAATTTCAGTGTACTTTTCACATCTCACTGTAGTCACTAAGCATGATTGGACAGGGTAAAAATGTGGGTTTGGGAGTTTGGGTATCTTTCTTAAAGTGTCTTCTCTTTGGAGATTAAAAAATGACTAATCATTTCACAGGTTTTCCTGGAATTCCGGGACCTCCAGGAGCGCCTGGAACACCTGGAAGAATTGGTCTAGAAGGCCCTTCTGGGCCACCAGGCTTTCCAGGACCGAAGGTCTGGGATATTTTAATTTATTCTTTCCCCCTTTCCTATTTCTATTAGCCCTAGCTCTCTGCTTTGATATAGACATTATTATCCCAAGTCTTCACTATATAAATAAAGTTAGCTGATTGTATTTTCTTTTTTTAAAAAAGATTTTATTTATTTATTTGACAGAGAGAGACACAGTGAGAGAGGGAACACAAGCAGGGGGAGTGGTAGAGGGAGAAGCAGGCTTCCTGGTGAGCAGGGAGCCTGATGCGGGGCTCGATCCCAGGACCCTGGGATCATGACCTGAGCCAAAGGCAGACGCTTAATGACTGAGCCACCCAGGCGCCCCAGCTGATTGTATTTTCACTTAAAAATATTTAACCTGGGCACCTGGGTGGCTCAGTTGTTTAAGTGTCCAATTCTTGATCTCAGCTCAGGTCTTTATCTCAGGTCATGTGTTTGAGCCCCATATTTAACCCAAAACAGTCTTTCATTGTCCAAGAGGTCATATTTGAAGCAAACAGAAAATTTCTGAAACTGTTTTAGAGTGAAAGGTTATCTGGTGAGATGAGATTAGATGAGAAAATACAATCATCAGCTCCCCCTGTGCTTCTCTGTAGTATCAGCATACCATTTAACCTCTGTCCCTGCCTGTGTGATGATTGTTTGAATAGCATGTCAAGAACTTCCCATACTGTTTCCCAGTCCCAATTCCATCCCACATACGTAATGTAAGCCACTGTTATTAGCTTAGTAATAATAGTAATATGATAATAATAATAATAATAAAAAATACTGTGTTTGAGTTACTTTCCATTCTTTTTATTATATCTTAGCTAATCTAAAATTTTCCTTAGTCAACCTTCAGGAAACTGCTGTGGTATATAATTATCCTGACTGTTTCTGTATTTTCTCTGCACTTAATTAATTTAAACTTTTTGTGTTTTCCTCATTGCTATTTCTTCCATGGGAAGAACAATTGACCATGACCCCAGCTCTCATGAGAAACTACTTCTCTATTGTCTAATTGTTCTTATTTTATTATGAACCTTTCAAATGAACACAAAAGTAAAAAGAATAATATAATGAAGTTTCACATATCCATTACTCATATTCCAGATGATTAAGATTTCATATTTACTTCATCTATTCCTTTTTTCCCTGCTAAAGTATTTTAACTCAAATCTCAAAATCATATTATTTCACCTATAAATACTTCAGTATTCATCTCTAAGTAAGTGGACATTTCATACAAAAACCACATTGTCATTATCACACTTAGTCAAATTTAAAATAATTATCTAATACTCAGTGTGTAATCACATTTAGTGAGCTGAAAACAATTGTTCTTAATCTTATTCTCTCTCAATTAATCTCTTTCTTGTCCTGAAACCAAATCCTTTAATTTGTTTCTCATCCTTCCAGATATTCTCTCCAGTATGTCAATTATTTTTCATTTAGTTATCCTATTCCCTCCCCCATAGGGAAAAAAAAGGTATTACCTTGTAATTTCTGCTTTAAATTCTCCATGGTAAACAGTAAACACCAAGAAAATCATGAGAGGTTTTGTTGTGTTTTCTCATGTGTGTGCTTAAGGGAGAACCAGGACTTGGGCTGCCTGGGCCACCTGGGCCCCCAGGACTCCCAGGTTTCAAAGGAACACTTGGTCCAAAAGGGGATCGTGGTTTCCCAGGACCTCCAGGTCTTCCAGGACATGCTGGCTTGGATGGGCTCCCTGGACCAAAAGGTATAGAAATTACTGCTACTTCTCAATTTGCTTTTAACTTTTATAGAAATTGAAACTGTTGGGAAAATTTATGGGTGATAGGTCCAATTAACTGAAAGCCTATGGTCCCACTCGGTCACTGCTTTTTTTTTAATCTTCCATTGATGTTTTTGTGTTTTATTTCATTGAATAGATGATTCAATCATATATGTATAAAAGTAGCACTGAGAAGTCTTCCTTTTACCCCCTCTCCATCCACTCTGTTTTCCCCATCCCATATGTAGCCAATTTTTGAGTTATTTGTCCTTCTAGTGTTCCTTCTTACAAATACAAGCCAATAAGAATATATATTTGTATTTCCTAACTTTCTGAAAAGATAGAGTACTACCTTTTGACTTTTTGCACATTAGATCACCTTATGTCAGTAAATCAAAATCTTGCTTTTTAAAAAATAGCTACCTAGTATTAAATTGCTTGCGTTTACCATAGCTTATTCTACCAGTTGCTAGTCACTAGATTGGGTTTCTTACAGTCTTTTCTTATTAGAAATAATGTCACAGTGAATTGTCTTGCATGCATGTTATTTCATATGTGTACAGGTGTAATAGTGGAATAGAGTAATGAAAACAGATTTTCTGAATTAAAGGCTAAATGCATCTCTAGATATTGTCAGATTCCTCTCCATTTGCACCATACACCCCTACCAGCAATGAATGAGTGTATTTGTTTCTCCACAGCCTTCTAAGTGAGTATGTTGACAAACTCTTTAATTTTTTCCAGTCTGATAGAGGTAGTTATCAGTATAGTTTTTAAACATTTTATTATGAAAATTTTCAAACGCATAGAAAATTAAAAACTGTGCAGTGAAAACTCCTATATTGACCATCAAGATTCCACAGTTAACATTTTATCTCTGCCAACATTTTATTTTTTTTAAATTTCGTATAAACAGCAAAGTAGAAAGAATTTTCAGTGACTACTATATACCCATTATTGATATTCTATTATCAACATTTTACTATACATGATTTGTCACATATCAATTCATCCCTTTCTTTAAAAAAATTGACTTATTTTTTGATGCATTTCACAGTAAATTGTAATAGCAGTACACCTCTCCCTAAATACTTTAGCATGTATATTATAATTCTATGCTTGGTTTTTTTCCTTTTGACATAAAATTCACATTAAGTGAGATGCACCTATCTTACAGAGACATTTGCTGGATTTTGACAAATGCATGCACTTGTGTGACTAAACCCCTATCAAGATATAATCTCAGAAATTTCCCTTTTGCCCCTTTTCTCAGTCCCTACAGCAATATCCACAGTGACAACTGTACAGTTACGATTTTTCCTTGTAAATTAATTCTGCCTGTTCTAAAACTCCATATGGAATCACACAGTGGGTACATTCTTTGTAAGGCTTCTTTCACTCAGGATATTGTTCTTGAGGTCCATTCATGTTGTGTTTATTAAGAGTTTTTATTTTTTATTATTGAGTATTTCATTGTATAAATATACCAGAGTTTGTTTATCCATTCTCTGTTGATGGACACCTGGACTATGTTAAGTTTTTGGCTATTATGAGTGAAGCTGTTAAGGACATTCTTTTACAAATCTTTTTGTGGATATGTGCTTTCATTTTGCTTGGTTAAATACCTAAGAGTAGAATTGTTGGGTCATAAGGTAGGTATATGTTAGTTATATGAGAAACTACTGGAGCTTTTTCCAAAATGGTTGTACCATTTTAAACTCACACCAATATGGTATGAAAGTTTCAGTTGTTCCACATTCTCTCCAACATTCGGTATTAATCAGTCTTTTCATTTTTGAGTTTTGGTAGGTGTGTTGGTAACATATCTTGGTCTTAGTTTTCATTTCCCTGATGACTAATGATGTTGAGCTCTTTTACTTGTACTGGTGGATTATTTACACATTTGAATATTTTTCCCATTTTAAAATATGGGTTGTTTCTGTTTTAATTGTTAAGTTGGAAGTGATCTTTATATATTCTGTGTACTGATCTTTTGTGAAGTATATGTTTATGAGTATTTTATCCCTATCTGGTTTGCCTATTCATTTTTATCAGTGTATTTTAATGAATAAAAGTTTTAGTCATTGATGTTTCATTTATCTGTTCTTTATATAATTATTATTTTCTGTGTTGTCTAAGAAACCTTTCCCAAAGTTGCAAAGATATTTTGTTTTATTTTATAAATTTTATGATTTTAGCATTTATGTTTAAGACTATCATCCATCTCAAATAATTTTATTAAACATTATTTCTTCAAAATAGTTCCCTCCCCATTGGATTACTTTGGCATCTGTGTCAAAAATCAGATGGCTATATATGTGTAAGTCTATTTTGTGTTGTCAATTCTACTTATCTATTATTTACTTATCTATTTTGCTATCCTTAAGGCAGTACCAACTATTTATATTACTGTAGCTTTATAATAAGACTTGATGTCAGGTAATGTAAGTCCTCCAAGTTTGTTCTTTTTAAAAAATTTCTTTGGATATACTATATCCTTTGCCTTTATTCTCAGGATAGTTTAAATTTGTATTTCCATTAATATGAATAAAATTGTACATCTTTTCATATGCTTAAGGGACATATTTTTCCTGTGAACTGCTCATGTCCTTTGCTCATTTCTCCATTGGTTTCTTCTGCCCCCTTAATTCTGATTCCCCTAATTATAAAAAGGAATAGAATTAGCCTAGCTGGTTTGGCAATTGTTTTCTTCCTTACTGGTTTGCAAGGAATGGGACTCTCCTGGTCAATATTTTGACCCCCAGAGAATAATCTGAACAGCTCTGTACTCCTAAAGCATGTTGGATTGATTCCCATTAAAGCAATATGACATCATAGCCCAATTTAGCCAGCTTAGATTCATCCAGCAAAAGCCCCAAACTAGCCCAATACAAATTATTCTTAGATAAGCTCTTTTAAAAATACCTGTTTTCAAGTAAACAGTTCTGGCCAGCTGTAAACTGTAACACTCAAAGTTACTCGTTGTGTTTCCCACCAATTATCTACCCCAGTTTAGACATGTGACCCCAAAATTGCAGATAGAGACATTCCAAAATTGTGGAAATTGCTCACTCATGATACTTTGTTTATTAAAATGTCCGTGAGATGGGTTAAGAAGAAATGGATTGAAGCCTATTTTATTTTCTTAAAGATTTTATTCATTTATTTGCCAGAGAGAGAGAGACAGAGAGAGAATAAGAAGGGGGAGCGGCAGGCAGAGGGAGAAGCAGGTTCCCTGCAGAGCCGGGGGAGCCCGATGTGGGTGGGACTCGATCCCAGGACCCTGGGATCACAACCTGAGCCGAAGGCAGACGCTTAACTGACTGAGCTACCCAGGCATCCCTGAAGCCTAATTTAAACATCAATGTCTTAATAGACATTTATTTTCCTAATCTTTGAAAGGAAGTATAAGATCCCCATATCCTAATAAGAATCATTCTCAAATATTAAAGCCCCAGCACAGTTCCTAAGGTGGTAGAAGGAAAAGAATTTGGGATATCCTGCCATGTAATTCCTTCATTCCTCAAACATTATGTTCTTATTCTGTACCAGGTACTGCTTGAGTCACTAAGAATACAAAGGCATAGAGTCTGTTCTCTGACTACTGTAAGAAAATCTAGGTGGTATCACTATGATAGTGGTTATTTCATCTGGAACTTTTATGAAAATGTATCACTAATGTTTTGGGTCACTAAACCACAGTCAGAACTCAGTAAGCAGCTCACAATAAAAGTTCACCTAGCAGACACATTTATACCAGTGGCTGGGCATTAGAACCTAGTAATCTTTCCTAATAGGAGAGATTGATAGAGCACTTTCAAAGCAAAATAGTGACCAGTAATAAATTAAATAGGCTAATACCCATCAGGAAAGAACGATATGAGGATGAAAATGTGCTTAAGACTCAACAGTGGAATCACATTAAACAAAAAAGAAAAAAAAAAGATGACTTTGGAAACATTCAGTTTGTCTCATATGTTACTTTTGTTCAGGGCCTCATCTAAGGTACCTTGGGAGACTTCATAAAGGAGGTGGGGCTTGAGCTGTATCCTTATAGAAGGATGTTCCAGGTAGCAGGAATAACATGCAAAAGTATTGTGACACATAGAATGGCACAGAAATGGAAATATTGAAAGAAATAAAAATTATAATTTGCAAAAAAATTCTATATCTAAAAATTAATAAAATATGCCTAATGTATTTGTGGAAAAAATTAAAACTCCATTATTAACAACTTGAAAAAAGGTAAAGTTAATTGGTTGATAAACCATATGTATGCATGGGAAAGCTGAATGATGTCAGCTCCTTCCAAATTTGCCTAAATATAATGCATTTTCAGTGAGAATTGAAGTAGGAGTTTTTTGGAAGCACTTGACATAATTGATTCTGAAACTTAACATTTACCAAACATATACTAAAATATATTTCAGTATCTTTGTAATTACAGCATTGTGAACCAGTGCTGGAACAGACAAATAGACCAATATAACAGAGTTAAGAAACATGTATATACAGAACACACACACACACACACACACACACACACACACACTCATGTGTATACAGAGAAATGTCATCAATTAGTAGGGGAAGAATAGATCCTTAAAAGTTGGTATTGAGTAAATGGTCTCAAATAAATAAATTTCTGATGCATGGTATGTTTAAAATCATAAATTTGAAAAGTAAAATTTTGGGGCGCTTGGGTGGCTCAGTCAAACGGCTGTCTTCAGCTCAGGTCATGATCTCAGGGTCCTGGGATCGAGCCCCGCATTGGGCTCCCTGCTCAGTGGAGAGCCTTCTACTCCCTCTCCCTCTGCTGCTCCCCCTGCTTGTGCTCTCTCTCTCTCTCTCTCTCTGTCAAATAAATAAAATCTTAAAAAAAAGCAAAGTAAAATTTAAAAAATATTACAAGAAAATGTGGAAGACAGGGAAAGAGATTTTCGTAGTGCCTTAAGATTATACAATTTTGGCAGGTTTCTTTAATAAAGAGAAAACAAAATTACAAGTAGAAAACTGGGATACTGTAATGCCCAACATCAGGTGGTATTCAGTCCAGCTAGACTTGTCATGCTCATTCAAGCATGGGCCATACTTTGCATTGGCTTCATGTAGAAGGATACAAGGATAGGATGTACAGTATTCTAGCAAGGCAGTGTTAAGAGTTTCTTTTCAACGTTAACTCCTCAATATTGACATTTATAGAACATTCCCCCAAGTAAGAGCAGAAAACACATTCTTTTAAAGTGCAAGTGGAATATTCATCATGATAGACCATAATCTAGGCCCTAAAACAAACTTTGGCAAATTAAAAATATTGAAATCATACAGTAGATTCTTTTACCATACTGGATTTAACAAGAAATCAGTAATAGAAAGCTATCTGGGAAAATCCTGACATATTCAGAAAATAACCAGAACACTTCAAATAACCCATGAATCAAAAGGGAAATTGCCAGGAAAATTAGAAAGTATATTGAATTTAATAAAAATGAAAAGAAAGCATCAAATTTGTAGGATGCAGATAAAGAAGTGATTAGAAGAAAATTCATATATGAAAAGCTTTTATTAGGAAAAAAGAACAATCAAAATCAATTATCTAACTTTTAACCTTAAGAAATTAGACAAGGAAAGTAACAATAACTAAAAAAGTAATAATAGAGGAAAATAACAGAGCAGATATCAATGAAATTGAAAACTTAAAAACAATGGAAAAATTTTATGAGACCAAATGAGGTTCTTTGAAAAGATTGATGAAATGGATATACCTCTAGCCAGGCCAGCCAAGAAAAGGGAAGAGACCTATGTTACCATTATTAGTAATGAAAGGGGGGGCATCATTACAGACCCTATAGACATTCAAAGAATAACAGGGGAGTATGACAAACAGCTGTATGCCTGTAAATTTGACAGCTTGGACGAAATGGATGAGTTTCTTAAAAGATACAAACTACTGAAGCTCACTGAAGAAGAAATAGACAATCCAATATTTATTAAAGAAATTTGGTATGTAGTTAAAATCTTACCAACAAAGAAAGCTACAGATCCAGATGGCATCATTGGTAAATTCAACCAAACATTTAAAGAAGCAATAACACAATTTCCACACAATCTCTCTCCAAAAATAGAAGTGTATAGATTGTTTCCCAACAATTACATGAGGCCAAAACAAACAACAGGCAATGACATTATAAGAAAAGAAAGTTATAGACCAGTATCTCTCAGGAATATATATATATATATATATATATAAAATCTCAAGAAAATATTAGTAAATCAAATCCAACAATATATAAAAAAAGGTTATATGCTACACCAAGCAAGGTTTATCCTCAGAATACAAGGCTGATTTGAAAAATCAGTGTAATTTGCTTTATCAACAGTCTAAAGAAAGAAAAAACAGCTATATTAACATCTTAATAGATGCTGAAAATTATTTGGCAGAATTCAACATTTATTCTGAAAAAGTACTCTCACAAAATTAAGAATAAAAGGGAACTTCCTTAGCATGATAAAGAACATTTACAAAAAAACTTGATCCATTATATTTAGTGGTGAAAGACTGATTGCTGTTCCCTGAATATATGGAACAGCACAAAGATGTCCTTTCTTACCACTCCTTTTCATTATCATACCATAAGTCCTATAAAGCAATGAAATGCTATAAGGCAAGAAATAGAAATAATATGATGACAGATGGTAGCTACACGTGTGGTGAATATAGTCTAACATACAGAGAAGTTGAATCACTACGTTGTACACCTGAAACTAATGTAACATTGTGTGTCAACTATGTTCAAATAAAAAAAAAAAAACTCATCACAAAATACCCCCCTCCCCAAAAAAAGAAATGAAAGGCATACAGATTAGAAAGGCAGAAATAAAACTGTCTGTATAGGTGACTTGATTTTCTCCATAGAAAATTGAAAACCTACAAAAAAAACTCCTGGAACGAAGAATTGAATTTAGTAGGATCATAGAATACAAGGCAAATATACAAAAATAAATTGTATTTCTCTATGTTAGCAATGAACAACTAGAAATGAAAATTAGACAAAAACATTATTATTTGAAATAGCATCAAATAACATGAAGTACTTAAGTATAGTTCTAACAAAATATGTGCAGGATCTGTATGTGGAAAACTATAAAACACTTATGACAGAAATCAAACATCCAAACAAATGGGAAGATATTTTGTGATCATGAGTTGGAATGCTCAATATTGTTAACAGTTTCCTCCAGGTTTATTCATAGATTGAACATGTTCCCTAGCAAAACTCTGCAGTAGTTTCTTTTTTTTTAAAGATTTTATTTATTTATTTGAGAGAGAGAGAATGAGAGACAGAGAGCACAAGAGGGAAGAGGGCAGAGGGAGAAGCAGACTCCCTGCTGAGCAGGGAGCCCGATGTGGGACTCGATCCCGGGACTCCAGGATCATGACCTGAGCCGAAGGCAGTCGCTTAACCAACTGAGCCACCCAGGTGCCCTCTGCAGTAGTTTCTTATTCAAAAATTTATTTAGAAAGGGAAAAGACCTAGAATAGCCAAAATAATTTGAGAAAGAGTACAGAATGGGAGGATTCGTAGTACTTAATTTCCAAACTTAATGTAAAGCCACAGTGATTAAAATAGTGTGGTATATGTGAAATGATAGACACATATAGGTCAATGGAACATAATAGGGAGCCCAAGAATAGACCTATACAATTTGATTTTTGACAAAGTTGCAAAGGCAGTTTCAATAGAAGAGTAAGTCTTTTCAACAAATGGTGCTAAACCAATCGGTCATCCATGTGTAAAATAAAAGAAGACAAACCCCGAACCATGCTTCACACCTTGTGCAGAAATTAACTCAGAATGGATCATAGACCTAAATGTATAACCTAAAATGATTAAAAAAAAAAAAACTTTTGGAACAGAGACAGGCAAACATTTTCTGTAAAGGGCCCGATAGTAAATATTTTAGTTTTTATGGGCCATCTATGGTTTCTGTCATATAATCTTTCTTTTTTCTTTTTTAACAACCTTTAATAATGTAGAAACCATTCTTAGCTCACAGGCAGTTCAAAAACATGCCTATAGTCCAGATTTAGCCCATGGGTAGTACTTTAATTATCCCTTGTTTTAGATGAAAGCATAGAAGAAAATCTTTGTGATTGTAGGTTGGGCAGAGTTGTTAGATTAAACATCAAAACATCAAAAACTAATGATGTATGGTGACTAACATAATAAAATAAAATTTTTTTAAAAGATTTTATTTATTTATTTGACAGAGAGAGACACAGCGAGAGAGGGAACACAAGCAGGGGGAGTGGGAGAGGGAGAAGCAGGCTTCCCGCAGAGCGGGGAGCCTGATGTGGGACTCGATCCCAGGACCCCAGGACCACGACCCGAGCTGAAGGCAGTCGCTTAACCAACTGAGCCACCCAGGTGCCCTAAAATAAAATTTTTTAAAAATGCAAAAAAAATAGACAAGACCTCTGAAAAGGCCTGGAACCAGGAGTTTTTAAAAAACAAAACAAAAATACATTTAAAAATTGATAAATTGGACTTCATTAAAATGAAATGTACTTTCATATCATTTATCTGACAAAAAGGACTTATGTCAGAATACATAAAGAATTCTCAAGAGTTGGGGCACCTGGGTGGCTCAGTTGGTTAAGCATCTGCCTTCAGCTCAGGTCATGATCCCAGGGTCCTGGGATCAAGCCCCGCATTAGGTTCCCTGCTCCGCGGGAAGCCTGCTTCTCCTTCTCCCACTCCCCCTGCTTGTGTTCCTGCTCTCGCTATCTCTCTCTCTCTCTCTCTCTCTGTCAAATAAATAAATAAAATCTTCAAAAAAATAAAATAAATTAAATGTCCTTTTTTAAAAAAAAATGTTCTAAAAGTTTCTAAAATATCAGAATTGGGCTCCCTGCTCAGTGGAGAGCCTGCTTCTCCCTCTCTCTTTCCCTCTCCTTCTCCCTTTCCCTCTGCCACTCTCTCGCTCGCTCTCTCAAATAAATAAATAAAATCTTTAAAAAAAAATTCTCAAAAGTCAATAATAAGGAAACAACCAAATTTAAATTTGGAAATATGGGCAAAAGATCTGAACAGATACTTTACCAAAGATATCTGAATATCTAGTAAGTACATATAAAGGTTCTCAATATAATCAGTCATCTAGGAAATGCAAGTCAAAACTAGAAGATAGCATGTCTTATCCTGTCAGAATAGGCTTCAAAAAAGAAGGAAAACTGACAATACCAAGTGCTGCCAAAGATGCAGAGTAACTAAAACTCTCATACATTACTAGTTAGAATTCAAATGGTAGAGCCACTTTGAAAAAGAGTTTGGGAGAAAATATTTGCAAATAGCATATCTGATAAAAGGTTAGTATCCAAAATATATAAAGAACTTATACAACTTGATACCCAAAAAATAAATGATCCAATTAAGAAAAGGGCAGAAGACACGAATAGACATTTTTCCGAAGAAGACATATAGATGGCCAACAGGCACATGAAAAAATGCTCAGCATCACTCATCATCAGGGAAGTACAAATCAAAACTACAATGACATATCACCTTTACACCTGTCAGAATGGCTAAAATCAACAACACAAGAAACAACAGGGGTTGGTGAGAATGTGGAGAAAGAGAACACACAGGTGTTGATGAAATGCAAACTGGTGTAGCCACTGTGGAAAACAGTATGGAGGTTCCTTAAAAGGTTAAAAATAGAACTACCTTATGATCCAGCAATTGCACTACTAGGTATTTACCCAAAGAATACAAAAATAATAATTCCAAGGGATATATGCACCCCGATGTTTATAGCAGCATTATCTACAATAGCCCAGTTATGGAAACAGCCCAAGTGTCCATCGACTGATGAATAGATAAAGAAGAGGGAGTAATATATATGTGTGTATACACACACACGCACACACAATGGCATATTACTCAGCCATCAAAAAGAATGAAATCTTGCCATTTGCAATGACGTGGATGGAGTTAGAGAGTATTATGCTAAGCAAAATATGTCAGTCAGAGAAAGACAACTACCATATGATTTCTCTCATATGTGGAATTTAAGAAACAAAATGAAGGAACATAGTGGGGGTTAAAAAGAAAAGCAAATCAAGAAACTCTTAGCTATAGAGAACAAACTGGTTACCGGAGGGCAGGTGGGTGGGGATGGGTGAAATAGGTGATGAGGAATAAGGAGTGCTCTTGTGATGAGCACCAAGTGTTGCATGAAGTATTGAATCACTATATTGTCACCTGAAACTGATATTACACTGTATGTTAACCAACTGGAATTTAAAAAAAAAAAAACTTTAAAAAGAAAGAAAAACAGTTTGGTAATTTCTTATAAACATACCCTTACCACATGACCCAGCAATCCCACTCCTAGTTATTTATCCAAGAAAAATGTGAAACTTCACACAAAAACCTGTAGATAGATGTTCATAGCAGCTTTGTTCATAATCAAGAATTGGAAATAGTCTGTTTGTCCTTCAGCTGGTGAATAGATGAACAAATTATGGCATGTTTGCATAATGGGATACTATTCAGCTATAAAAAGTAACAAACTATTGATAGTTACAGCAACTTGGATGAATCTGAATGCATTATGTTAGGGGGAAGGAGATATACTCAAAAGGCTGCATACTGTATAATTGCATTTATATGCCATTCTGGAAAAGGAAGAAATGTAAGATAAAACAGATCAAGCAGTTGTCAGGGAATTAGGGTGTGGAGAGGGTTTGA
This sequence comes from Neomonachus schauinslandi, assembly GCF_002201575.2. Taxonomy (NCBI): domain Eukaryota; kingdom Metazoa; phylum Chordata; class Mammalia; order Carnivora; family Phocidae; genus Neomonachus; species Neomonachus schauinslandi. The sequence continues at coordinate 39,080,854 of NC_058419.1, read as the reverse complement.
CTACAAGCAGGTACAAGAAGCCTTTTGGTTTGATGGAACTGTATATGTATCTTACATATCTTGATTTGGGTGGTGATTATATGACTGTATACATATGTCAAAACTCATCAAAGTATATTAGAAAAAGAGAATTTTAGTATATGTAAAATTTTCTAGAATAAGAGACAGAAGGTAGAGGGATAGTGAAATTTCCATGATCAAAAAGGCATTTTACTGATGGTGGGAGAGGCTTTAGCATGTTTATAGGACATGGGCCGAAGTTAGAAATACGAAGATGTTAAAGGTTATCTACCTTTATTGTTTTTTTTAAAATATATTTTAAACTTAGAGATACTTGCCCAAGATGATTTGCAAGTAAAGGAAATATGTGTTTTATAATCTTATGTACTATTTTGTGAGGTTGATTTAAGTACTGAAGTTGAGTGCTCAGCATAAGTTATACGTCTGTAACTTTTAATGCATTTCTTGAATCTGCTCTGGGTATTTGTGCATACTTCTCTTGCTCAGTGATTGGATAGCTTTTCAAGATCCCTGCTTAATTTTATATGCCTCTTCACATAGGTATTGTGCTTCCTAATGACTAGTGACTCAGCTACTGTTGTTTTTAATATCTAAACTATATTTATTTCCCTAAAGGTGATGTTGGGCCAAACGGACAACCTGGGCCAATGGGACCTCCTGGGCTTCCAGGAATAGGTATTCAGGGACCACCAGGGCCACCAGGGATTCCTGGACCAATAGGCCAACCTGGTAAGATTGGAGTAAATAATTGTGCATTTTTGTAGCATTCATTATATAGAGGTTGGCTAGTTCATTAGTAAACTACAACTACAACATCAGTAAACTACAAAGGAAAACCTGTTTTCCAGAAAACAGATTTCAGAGGTAACATGTCTCCTTGTATAATTTTGTAAAATTGAAAAAGTACAGATCACAGCATAAGAGTTTCTTTAATCCCTGATACTTTCCTTCCCTGTTCATTTAAAATTGATCTATTAACAAATAATACAATTTCACAATTGCAGTATGTTGCCTCAGCATACAATCATTGAGCTAGTTACAGTCTTGGAATCACAGAACTAAGAACTTGCAGTGCTGATTATTTCAGACCTGAGTAGCTGTACAGAATTAATAGACCTTTTTAAAACCTCGTAACATTTCTTTTTTATACAGATATGCAAAACAAAAACAAATAAAAGATATGCAAAACAAGTTTTGTCAGCTTGTAACCTATAGAGAATCATATGGTTCTTCTATGTTTGTCTGAGAACTTACTTCAGTTTTGTGGATTCTGAGCCATCTGGTGAGGCTCACTGAGGGCCACTCTTGGGCCAGTATGTTATTGCAAGGCAATGTAATAATTCATAAACTTAGAATAAATATGGAAAACTTAATCATTCCTTAATTTACATGAATATGTCAGATGACTTAAACTCACAGTTCAGATGTACATACATTGATTTTGAAACAGTAGAAATATATTTTCTGACCTTAAATAGCAATAAATACTTTGTTAGTTATTATGCTAATAATCTGGAAACACCAGTTAACAATATAAAAAGCCTGGAAAGTAAAGGTTGTTTTTGCTTATGTTCTTTTTTTTAAATTTTGTGTTATGGCCCATTGTACCTTTTTTTTTTTTTAATGGCCCCTAACATGTCACTACTGATTTAAAAATGAGAAAACTTACGGTGTTGCTTTGAACCAGGGTGTTACCCAGGTTGTTAAAAAGTAGCTGCGTCAACACTCAAGAAAAAAACCATTCTGTTCAACTAGCATAGCAAAGGGATCTTGAGAAAAAACAATTTTTAGGTTTGGTCATTATAGTCTTGGCCTGCTGTTCTACAAAGATGGCTAAAATGAATTTATCATTCCTGTTATATTTTGTCATTTCTTTTGTTTCCCAAAATTACATGAGGTTTTGGAAGCATTTTGAATTCTTAAATCACAGCTAAGCAAGAATGAAAAGAAACTACTGTTAATACCAATCTGAACAAAATAAGGGTACATTTATTTGGACTTTATGCTTTTTCAAATTTAGGTAATACTCTAAATGTTTCATTCATCTAATGTTCTCTGTCTTTTTAACTGATGGATATATAGGTATATTAATTTATAAAGTCTAGATAGGATGGACAGGGGAAAAGTAATGGTGTTGAATTTAATCTCATTTCTTTCTCTGTAAATATATACTTTGCCATAAAATTCAAGATCTTAACTAATATGGTTCAACAAATGAAGTTAACAGCAATTGGCATGAAAATGTATTGAATGAATGCTTATTAATATAAATATGTTATCAAATCACAATTTTTTTTACTACAGGATAGATCACATTTTATGTTTAATACTAGCCCATATACTCACTTTTTATATAAATTTATTTATATCACCAAATCAGATTATCTTAGCCTATTTCAAAAGCATTGTAATTTTTGTTTATACATCTCAATGAAAGGGTGATCAGCAACACTGTTACTAATACCTTGATACACCTGACTTGCACTGCATGGCTGAAATTCTAACTACCAGTGTTTTTTTAATAAGCTTATTTAATATACTTGTGTTTCATTTTGCAATAGAAAACTTAATGCAAAGTATTCTATATGGTCATCTCTCCAGTATAAATGTTTGCATGATGCTTTTCAAGCTTTTTTGACTCGTTTTCTGCTGTAATTTAATTAAGCTTTACTATTTTTCATTCTCTTTTCCAAGGCAGGATACACAGTTTAATGCATGTTTATAAATTAAGGAACTGTTGAATATCAAGTCCTCATTTGACAGCAGGGAAATAAAAGAAAAAAAAATGCCAAAGGATAAGAAGCAAAATGCTTTTCATTCCATGCCCTACTAATCCAGGCAGAAATGGAAATTGTTGATTCTTGCTATTTGATCTGGCTATTAGCTAGAAGATTGCTGCTTTAGTGAATCTTTAAGAGGTCAGTTAAATATACTCAATTCTGTGTCCACAGATCATACCCTAACCTGAGCCAAATGTACTGTAATGCTTGCCCAGTCTCAGGAAAAAGTGCAATCAGTTCAGCCTCATCCCCACTAATGTGAAACAAAGAAACAAGGAATTAGTCATGTCATTTCATAGATGAAGTTTCCTAACCCATTTTCATCTATGGAGTTTTCTAACTTTTTTCCAGCTATCAAACCCTTGGGTGTGTGTGTGTGTATGTGTGTGTGTGTGTGTGTGTAAAGTTCTCACGATAATATGTGTTTTTGGAATTTTCCCCTTTTTTCACTAACTGGTCCCATTTGGCTGCCAATACATTTACAGCATCTACACACCCCTAATGTACTTACCCTCTATAGATATAGCCATATAATTCCTATTATATAAGGAGATTCAGCAGAGCTTTTGAATTTATGTTGACTGTTTTCATTCTTGATCTTACCAGGATGCCTATTTCTGACAGTATTCATGGAAAAGATCTATGCTGTGAAAAGTACAGCATAATATCTGTTACTACTACAAATAACAATGAAAAAATCTTTGCTAGTACATGCAGGTTGTTTAATCATACTCATCTGCTAATAATTATTGAGTTCTCTGTACCTAAGCTGTTATAGTATAAAATCAAATTTAGTTTTAAGTTCTAACTTATCTTTAAGAGGTTAAGTTCCAAAAGGATTATTCAAAGCAATATAAGGATCAGAGACAAGAGTGTAAAGCTGATCTTCATCAAAAAGCATTACTTTTTGTAAATGTAAATACTTTATTGTGTCTCTATTGGGGAATACATTTCAGTTATAGAATATTGCTATATGAACATCTGAACGAATTCCTAAAATAAGTTCTTTACTCATTACCACTAATATATGATAGTCTTGAATCAGTATCTAATAACTTCTATTTGTAGACTTTTTTGTTCTCATCTTGACATGCTTAGTTTTGTTTCCTAACCTAATCAGTCTTTTTGCAACTTGCTTCTGCTTGGGTGGTTCATCTTGCTACTGAACTGTAACTCCTGCTTCTTGAACTTCAGGTCTACCAGGTACAGTAGTTATTTCTCAAAAGCTGGATCTTAAAGTAAAGCTTTAAACATGAAAAACAAACAAGATTTGTCCAGGTTTGAGTCTTTGGGTTTTTCCCCCATTATTTTGTAGAGCATATTTCAAAGGACAAATTAGTTATCTTGAAAACTCAGCTATCAAAAACTAGTTGGGCTATAACAATAAGCAGTGATCCAGATAGAGCTATAATAGTGCTCACTATTAGGTATCTCATCATATGTCACAAATATAATAATGTAAAATATCTCTCCCCTTTCTATAGTATTTTCAATGAAATGACAGCATTGGAACCATTACTGTGGTTCCATGGAATTTCTCTAATCTTCAAAGTGAATTTTATCAGTTTAAGGACATGCTGGTATATGACATCAAACAAAACTTAAAATCCCAGCATCTTGCTCTATTATAAAAATAATTGTGAATCTTCAACAATAAAATTAGGTCATGTTGTTGAAGGGACACTTTGGAATGGTCACCTGGCGTCACCTGGCTCAGCCTCCAGCTTCCAGTCAGTTGTATTCCCATTTAACAGATGTAGATCAACAATATTAAGTGACTCACTAAGTCACATACCTGATAGGAATTGGAGTGGGAAGTTGCCTTATGTTTGTAGAGCAGTTCTTTTCCCTAAAATATATTCTTTTTTAACCATTTTGTCTCAGAGTAGTTCAGTCTTACAGAACTTATTAAGGTTAAATATTTTTTCAGTGTCATATTTTTTTCTGTAAAATCCTGGTTGAAATACTGAGAAGTAAAATTTAACAACAAAAACTGATGGTGTAATGTATCATTAAAGTAACATGTAGGGGCACCTGGGTGGCTCAGTCATTAAGCGTCTGCCTTCGGCTCAGGTCATGGTCCCAGGGTCCTGGGATCGAGTCCCACATCGGGCTCCCTGCTCCGTGGGATGTCTGCTTCTCCCTCTCCCACTCCCCCTGCTTGTGTTCCCCCTCTCACTGTGTCTCTCTCTGTCAAATAAATAAAATCTTAAAAAATAAAAATAAGAAATAAAATAATTTCCTTAAAAAAATAAAGTAACATGTAAAATGAAGCTAAAATAAAGTCAAAAAGGTCCACATAATGGGATTATTCAGTAATTGATCATTTTTACGGATTATAGAAATATATCCCAATAATCCATAGTACCTTAGAGCAGTGCAAATCGAAATGCAGTCAACGGACCAATGTCAAATCACAAGCTGCTTGTTACCAGTCTGTATTGGAATTAGAAGAAATTGAGAGTAAGCATTTAGAAACTTATATGGTAATTTGACAGTGTAATAGTATTTGTTGAATATAATAACCAAAAGGTAGTAATGTATGTTTTTGGTTTTTTATTTTAGTTTTTTTAGTAATTTTTATTGTGTTTTATGAAAATATTAGTCCATAGTGGACCAGGAATTAAGAACATATTGGTCTTTCACTGGAAATAATTTGAGAAGCACTTTCATAGAGAAATATGCTTGAAAATCCTAAAGTTTGATTGTTAGGTCATTTTATATGCATGATACCAAAAGTATCTCTGACTCACTGTTAGGTTTGTTATACACAGGAGTCTATCATTTGTTTGCCAGAAAAATAATCAGATACATCTTTTAAAACTACTTCAAAACTTGTTAATATTGGTGTTGTATTAACTAGGCCTGCATGGAATACCAGGAGAGAAGGGAGATCCAGGGCCTCCTGGGTTTGATGTTCCAGGACTCCCTGGAGAGAGAGGTAGTCCAGGGATTCCTGGAGCACCTGGTCCTATGGGACCCCCCGGAACACCAGGGCTTCCAGGAAAAGCAGGTGCCTCTGGATTTCCAGGTAATTCATTTAAAGTTTTCTCTGGTTTGGGATTCAGGAAATTAAAACTAATATAATTCTGGTATATTATTTTCTTGTTGTACTTTTCTGGATTGACACTGTCCCTTAAGGAAAAGTGTTAAATGTCTTTGCAGGAAATTTACTTTGCTATTTTTATTACATTTTTTTCTCTGAGATTTCTGGTCACATACTGCTATATAAAAAATGATCCCACAATTTAATGGTTTAATTCAACCTTTTTATTTTGTTCAAGATTTTGTGGGTCAGGAATTAAGGCATGATTTGATGGGGTCATTTATCTCTGATCCACATGGCACCAACTGGAGTGGTTGGGATGAAGGATCTACTTCCAGGATGGCACTTCTCTGACACCTGAGTGTTCTGTGCCCTCTTCATATGGTCTCTCATTATCCATAGTGCCCCTTCAACATGGCTTGGAATCCTTACATTATGGTAAAGTCAGGGCAGTTGCGCTCCTTCTAGAGGCAGCTGGCTTCCAAAAGAGAGGATCCCCCAAACTAAAAGCGAGTGTTCTAAAAGCCCTGGGTGAAAGCTGCAAGACTTCTTATGATCTAGCCTTGAGAGTCATTCAGTGTCACTAAGTCAAGGGCAAGGCACAGAGTCAGCCCAAATTCAAGGAGAGAAGGCTGCACAAGGGTGTGTATACTGGGAAGTGTGATGAAGCCATCTTTGGAGATTAGCTACCACAGTGAGTCTTTTTATTTTTATTTTTTGAGAGAGAGAAAGAGTGAGCCCAGGGGTGGGGAGAGGCAGAGGGGGAGGGAGAGAAAGAGAATCTTAAGTAGGCTCCACGCCCAGTGCTGAGCCCAATGCGGGGCTTAATCCCACTATCCTGAGATCATGACCTGAGCCAAAATCAAGAGTCAGATGCTTAATTGACTGACTGAGCCACCCAGGCGCCCCAGAGCCTTTTTATTCATACATATCAACAGTAGTGGTCGCTAAGGTTACAACAGTTAAAAAGGGGTAAAACTTAGTGCCTTCCTTCCAACACTCAATAGTCTTCCAGTTGACATCTTAAAAGTTATCTTTTAGGGCGCCTGGGTGGCTCAGTCATTAAGCGCCTGCCTTCGGCTTGGGTCATGATCCCAGGGACCCTGCTCAGCGGGGAGCCTGCTTCTCCCTCTACCCCTCCCCCCTGCTCCCGCGTGCTCTCTCTCTCTCTCTCACTCACTGTTGCTGTCGCTTTAGCTCTTTCTCAGATAAATAAAATCTTTTTTAAAAAAGTTATCTTTTATTTTTCCAAGGTCAAGGAAAAGTAAAAATTAATTATTGATATTCTTCAAAGGTGCCAAAGGTGAAATGGGTATGATGGGACCTCCAGGCCCACCAGGACCTTTGGGAATTCCTGGCAGGAGTGGTGGTCCTGGTCTCAAAGGTAATATTCAGAGTTGGCTGGTAGATGCATGTAAGAGAGAAAATTAAACATTGTTTTATGTCAATATAGAATATTTTTATTTGAGTGCTTTAAAATGAGCAATGCTTACTTATATTTTGTTTCTAGGTGACATGGCATTTTTTAAAAGTTTTTATTTAAATTCTAGTTAGTTAACAGAGTGTAATATTGGTTTCAGGAGAATTCAGTGATTCATCACTTATGTGACATGGCATTTAAGTACATTCTATTTTCGATTTGGTGGCATACACAGTTTAGATACATGAAACGTGGTAAATGCTCAGCTCAAAAATACAGTTTCAATAATTGTCAAAGAACCCCAGAAAATAGAAGGAGTGTTATTTGAGTGTAAAAATGTGTGTGAGTTCAAGTTACTCATAGACAATAACAGTAATGCCTAAGTGTTTTGGATGGTCAGTGGCCTACTAAATTATGGAACATATGAATAATCTTTATATGCGTTAATCCTGGAAGGACGAATCTGATCTGTTGTGTCCTCTCCACACATGTTGGTTTTAGGTGATGATGGTTTACAGGGTCAGCCAGGACCTCCTGGCCCTGAAGGAGAAAAAGGTGGTAAAGGAGAGCCTGGCCTTCCAGGCCCTCCTGGACCAGTGGATCCAGATCTGCTGGGCTCAAAAGGAGAGAAAGGGGACCCTGGCTTACCAGGTGAGTAATGCATTTATTTGTGAATGTATTTACTGATTTATCTCAAGTTTCATTTTAAATAGCATGAAAAGTGATTTGTAGTGTAGGAGTCACCAACAAAAGGCATGTCAAATTTTGGGTAATGAAAATTTTCACCGAGTTGTATTGTTTCAGTGATCAAGTTTTATTTAAGTATTTTCTTTGTAGTTTAATCTGTTGCAAACTATGAACTCTTAAAATAGACTTAAGGCAATCACCTTCAGGCTTTCCAGAAAGCAATATAGGATGTGGTTAAGAGAATGGATATATAGGGCGCCTGGGTGGCTCAGATGGTTAAGCGTCTGCCTTCGGCTCAGGTCATGATCTCAGGGTCCTGGGATTGAGTCCCGCATCGGGCTCCCTGCTCCTTGGGAGCCTGCTTCTCCCTCTGCCTTTCTCTCTCGCTCTGTCTCTCATGAATAAAAAAAAAAAAGAGAGAGAGAATGGATATATAGCCAGAATCACTTGGAAAACAGATTTCAGTGTTGGGGAAATTTGCTGGTCCCTTAAATTTTTTCCCTTGAGACTGGATGGGGATGAGTAGTACATTATTGCCCTGCAATGTTTTGATATACATATCATACTTGGCTTTTAAATGCAGTTCATTGCTATTCTGTCTTGGCTGAATAAACGAGTATTGGACTGTGAATAGCCGGGCAAGCTCAGCTGTGGGGGAAGTTGCTGAAAGTAGGGTTAGGGAACAACTGTGTTACTATAGTTATTTTATTAGAAACAAATAAGATATGAAGTATTACACTGACTTTTTAAATTAAAAAAATCTTTTTTTCTTTTTATAAAAGTATAACAAGACATCAAAAAGTAGGTAAGCACAAATTAATAAAGTGCTTACGATCCAATCTGTATAGTATAGCCTTTCAAACAACATGGAACTTTAAAATTAGCTATCTTTATTTGCAGCTTATAGTAAAGTTTGTGGCTCTTTTTGTGTTGTAACCATTAATATTGTCAGCCCATGTGTGCCTGTGAGTGTGTGTGGGTGTATGTGTGTACATAGATACTATGTTTCCCTATGAGCAGGACTTGGTGGGATTTTTCCTCAAAAAAGAGTTTAAGACATTACTGTAGTTTTGTATGTCATCACAAAAGAGGTAGGGACAGCTAATTTTTTATTATTGTTAAAATGAGATACCTTTCTTGAATTACTCCTTACGTCTTCTCTTTCAATTATGCCTTCTGTAAAATAGAGGCAGTAATCTATATTATAATAGGATTATTAAAGATAGTTATCGAATCTAAAAGATAGCCTAAAGATAATCTGCCCCAATTCTTTCATTTTACAGTGTAAAAAACTGAGGCCCAAAGAGGAAAATGACTTAGTTATTGAGTGCTTTGAATTTCTTAATGGTAGCTAAATAAAAAGTGGAGGAGTTTAATATGTGTCCAGTGCTATTGGTTCATACTCTATCAGAATATCATGAGTTCCTGCATTTCATTCATAGTTCAGAATTTGGGTTGCTTGCTTTCCCAAATTATTTTTAATGGATTAATGATATCAACCTAACTTGTCTTCCTTATACTCGTCCTTGGAAGGTATTCCTGGAGTTTCAGGGCCAAAAGGTTACCAGGGTTTGCCTGGAGACCCAGGGCAACCTGGACTGAGTGGACAACCTGGATTACCAGGACCATCAGGTAAGTATGACAGACCACCTATAGCAACTGAATGGCTGATCCTAGATCCTAGAAAAGTAATTATGTATTTATCACATGTGATGATGGGTTTTTTGTGTGTGTGATGATGTTTTGGATCTGATCATGACACTATGCTTGAGTAGCTACTGAGATGTGGAGCTCTTTTTTAGCAAAAATGTTGCCATTTGGCCCAAGTGTCAACTGACAAAGTTTGTAGGATATTTTGCTTTGCTCAGTTTCTTCTTTTTCTGGCAGTCAGGATGTAAACAGAATAAGAAGTACATCCAAATAAGGTGGTGTGTTTTATTTACACACACTGCAACATGTATAAATGAGACAATTATCTGGTAGGTGCTGAAAATTTTACCTTTTTTTTGTTACTGCCTTCAGACAAGTCAATCATTAAACCATGTAAAGATGGCTGCTGATTCTATTTTTTAAAGTTTTTAGGGACAAAAATTTCACAACCTACCTTGGTAGTCTGTTTCAGCATTAATCACCCTTAGAGTCAACATGGATTTTTTTCTTATTTCTAATAAAACTCTTGCTGCTTCTTAAGCCATTTTCTTTTAGTTAGGCCCCAAAGGGATAAAGAGCACCTGGTCTCCATCCTCATAGGAGTCCTTCAGGTCAGTTATTCTGCTCTAGACTCTGTACTACATTGCCTTGATATATAGTTCCTTTCTATCCTTCACATCTTCTGCATTCTCTTCCCCAAGTTGGAAGTCAGTGTGAAAGAAAAAAATAAAAGAAAAAAAGTTTAAGGCAACATTGTGGTCCTTAGAAAATCCCTAGGTAACACCACAGCTCATGCACCTGAGCTCTAGGAAGAATGTATAAGCACAGCAACCATGACTGTTGGGGGTGACAGTATAGTACCTCTCCCTCAGCCTTTATCTATCTCTGGCCTAATGTCCTGGGAGTATATCATAACAGGATACCACTTTCCGTTTACTGCTTTCACATAATCAGACTTACGTGGGAAAGGCACTTCTCAGTCTTTTAAAAGCAGACTTGTTATATTGGATTTATCTGTGATAAATACAGTAAGGGTAGTTATGCACATAATATGAATAGGACTTCAGGTGATTGGAATTGTTTTAGGACAAGAAACAAGGTGTCCTGGTAAAATTTTTGCATTTTCAAAACTGATTTGTATTAGGAGACCTCTGTTATTATGTTTATATTGTAATATGTCCCTAAGGAGATTTCATAGGTACCTTTTGCCTGTTTTATGCTGAGTTAGATCTGTGGAACTTAATCATGTATTAAGATTTCATCCATCTAATCCCATGCTTACATTATAATTACAACCCACTCCAAGAAATCAGGCAACCTCAATATTGCTGACTTGTCTTAATTTAACCAATTTAACTTTTCTAGGTCCCAAAGGTAACCCTGGTCTCCCTGGGAAGCCAGGACTTACAGGACCTCCTGGACTTAAAGGAAGCATAGGTGATATGGGTTTCCCAGGTCAGTGATGGAAATCTCCCATATATTTAATCCCATTAATGGCAGATGGTTCATTCTCTTTGTTATTAAAATAGAGACTGGTGTTGATAGAATCAAACTGAGACAATAACTAAGGTAATCAGTGGATAGAGCTCTCTCATCACACAAATATTTGAAGTGGGGATTAAGGGACAGAGTTTTAGAAACCTGAAGAGTAAGGATCCACAAACATGTATCTTTTCTCTCACTGTACCCCTTTCTCTTAAACTTCCTTGAAAAATAGTTGTAAAGGATCATTCTATAATTCAGAATTTGCAGAGTTCTTTTTTTAAACCTTTTCCCTTAGTCATAAGCATCATAGATATGCCATGAATAAAGAAATTTTGTAAAAAATGCATGTTATGTGTTTTCAACAGGCCCTCAGGGTGTGAAAGGGTCTCCTGGACCTCCTGGAGTTCCTGGACAACCTGGCTCCCCAGGATTACCTGGACAGAAAGGAGAAAAAGGTGATCCTGGTGTTTCAGGCATTGGTCTTCCAGGTCTTCCCGGCCCAAAGGTAACCCTCTACTCTAGGCATATACCTGAGCAGATGTGATTTTTTTTAAATACTGTGCTCATTCCTAAGTCTTCATTAAACGAACTATACAATGACATGGTATATTCTGGAAATTCATTCCTCCTGTTTTCTCTTATATTGTAAGAGGTTATGTTTTAGGGTTTGTAGCCAATCCAAAAACGTATGTGTGGGGGAAACATTCTGATTTCTTTATTTTCCCTCTATCTTAATCTCTGAGTATATTTCAGTAAACCAAAGGTAAATTCCTGCCTGGCTTTGGTTTTCTTTTCCCATCTTGGTGGTGGAATGTTGATCTATATCCTAATATTATTATTAACTAATATAAAGAGACTTATAAACAAAGTAACTTATGCGATTAATGAAGGTGCAGTAGTATTCTTAACTGCATATCTGAGGTAGTTCTCTTAAAACAGTTTTACATGTCCCTCCATGCCCCTAGTCAGTGTGAAAACTTTGGTAGTGTTTCTCGATCAATCAAATTTAGAATATATCCTAGAATCATTAGACTCAACAAATATTTAATAGCTGCTTAATTCCATGTAAAAAGGTAGTAAGTCCTACTGATTTGTGGAAGTACTTTTTAACTAGCAGAGATGCATCCATTGTCTATTATATATGTTGCAAATATTTTCTCCTAATTAATCATTTGTCTTATAATATTGTTTAATCATTCAGTCAGACCACAAAGCTAGGAAGTATTAGGAAAAGAAGGGTGTTACTAACCTTCCATGGAATTAATGAAAATTCCCACTAAGAATGTACTGAATAATGTGGGTGTTTTTTCCTTTTAAGCTGCCATTTTTATTTTTTTAAGTTTAAAAAAATATTTTATTATTGATGTTAATTCCAGTATAATTAACATACAATATTCCATTAGTTTCGGCTGTACAAAATAGTGATTCAACACTTCCCTACAATACCCAGTGCTCATCACAGCAAGTGCACTCCTTGATCCCCATCACCTAGTTCACCCATCCCTCCACCCACCTTCCCTCTGGTAACCATCAGTGTGTTCTCTATAGTTGAGTCTGTTTCTTGCTTTGTCTCTTTTTTTTTGTTCAGTGATTTAACTCGTGAAATTTGAATAATGTTTTAAAGATAATTTCTTTTTAATAGTATACAAAAAGATTTTAGTTTGATTGCGTAGTCAATCAACTTATTGTAAAACATAATCGAGAAATTTCTGCATATTAACTGCAAATTAACAGTGTAAAGTCTATTGAAATGATGCTGAATATTTTCTGTTCTACTTAAATTTTACCAGTAATACATGACTACATTAAAAAAATGATAATACAGACATATCAAGGGTAAAAGTGAAAATCTCCTTCATAACACATCTTCTTTATTCCATTCCCATCGCTATAGATATCTACTGATAATAGTGTATAAATTTGAATCCCTTGCCATACATATTTTTATGTATATATACAAAATTTGGGGTTTCCTATGTGTATTGTATATGTGTAGAGTCATAGAATACACACTATTCTGTATTTGCTTTATCACTTATATCTTTTAATCTTTCTATTTTATTATATCTTAGACAATTTTCTTTGTCACTGTACTTTTTTTTATTATGTTCAGTTAGCCAGCATATAGTACATCATTAGTTTTTGATGTAGTGCAACGATTCATTTGTTGCATGTAACACCCAGTACTCATCACAACACTGTACATTATTTTTAATAGTTGCATGATATTCTATTGTAAATAATATCGTAATGAATATTCTTAGACATATCTGTGGACACATGTATAATTATTTATGCTGTATAGATTCCTAAAAGTGAAATGTCTGGGTCAAAAGATAAGTACATTTAGGTTTTTGTTTTTTAAAGTTTTTATATTAATAGTAACCAGTAAACTTGATTTTAAAAATCAACCAGTATGACTGATATGAGGAATTCTTTTTTTTTTTTTAATTTTATTTATTTATTTGAGAGAGACAATGAGATAGAGAGAGCATGAGAGGGGATAGGGTCAGAGGGAGAAGCAGACTCCCCGCCGAGCAGGGAGCCCGATGCGGGACTCGATCCCGGGACTCCAAGATCATGACCTGAGCCGAAGGCAGTCGCTTAACCAACTGAGCCACCCAGGCGCCCCTGATATGAGGAATTCTTAATCTCAGGAAACAAACTGAGGGTTGCTGGAGTGGTGGGGGGTGGGAGGGATGGGGTGGCTGGGTGATAGACATTGGGAAGGGTATGTGCTATGGTGAGTGCTGTGAATTGTGTAAGACTGTTGAATCACAGACCTATACCTCTGAAATAAATAATACATTGTATGTTAAAAAAAAAGAAGATAGTAGGAAGGAAAAAATGAAGGGGGCGGAAATCAGAGGGGGAAACGAACCATGAGAGACTATGAACTCTGAGAAACAAACTGAGGGTTCTAGACGGGAGGGAGGTGGGGGGATGGGTTAGCCTGGTGATGGGTATTAAAGAGGGCACGTACTGAATGGGGCACTGGGTGTTATACACAAACAATGAATCATGGAACACTACATCAAAAACTAATGATGTAATGTATGGTGATTAACATAACATAATAAAATTTTTAAAAATGTAAAAAAAAAAAATCAACCAGTATGAAACAATGTAAAACAAGAAGTCTTCTTTCCACACATTTACATACCTTAAATTCATAGTTCTTCCCCAAGGGAACCACTTTTAGTAGTTGTCCACAAAAGACATTTTATGTGTATATAAACATGAATATATGATAGATATTTCATCAATTTTAAGACTCAATTTTTTTACATTCAAAATCTCTGATATTGAGGTGCATCTTACAATGGAAAGCATGTTACAACTATAATTGGAAGCATTTTATTCAGTTACTAATTCATGAAATGATGCTGCATCTTCCAAATGTAGGTATCTTGTATTTTTATTTACACACATAAAATCATACTATATATCTGGTCTGGACCTAGCTATCATAACTTAGTAAGTCTTAGCAAACTTTCTTTATCAGCCTATAAATAAATGCCTCATTCATTTTCATAATTATATAGTATTTTATGTATGGGTTAACCATAAATAGTTTAACCTATTATGAATGCTGAGTTGTTTCTATATTTTCATGATTATAAACATATGTTGCTCTGAAGATTCTTACCCATATCTTACATACGTATCTTAAGATTATTTGGTAAATACTTCCATAGAATAAATTCTGAGTAAAGTTGCTGGAACCCATCATATATATGCCTTTTTAATATTGATAATTACTAATTTTTCTCTTAAATATCTCTGCTGCTTCATACTATCTTGATCAGTATCAGAAATTTTCTATTTTCTCCTCATTTTACAAATATTGGGTATTATTAATCATTCTAATTCTGTCAGTCTAATGGGTGAAAAATAGAGTATCATTGTTTAAATTTGAATTTTCCTAATTATGAATGAGATTTCTTTTCTTATACTTATATCTCCTCTACAAATTGTCTGTTCATACTCTTGCCTCATTTTTAGGAGGGGATTTGGTTGTGTATTTCCTATTGATTTATGGAAGTACTTCATAAAGATGCATCCATTATTTACTATATATGTTGCAAATATTTTCTCCCGGTCATTTGTTTGTCTTATAACCCTGTTTACTGTGCATTTATCATGTAGAGTATAAAATTTTTATATAGGCAAATGTTAGTTATTCATTCATTCAAAATATATCTAATGAGTGTATGAGGTGCCAGGTACTGTTTTAGGTGCTGGAGATAGAAAATGAATGAAACAAACTCACTGCCTGTGCAGAGTTTGCATCTAGTCAATAAAATAAATATGTTTATAGTGTGCTAGAAGATACGGTAAAAGTTAAGTGAGGCTTGGGGATAGGAATTGCTGAGAATTGTTATATTTTGAATTAGAGTAGTAAGAGAAAGCTGCTTTGAATGCAGTTGATCTGGTGACATGCAGTGAGGGAATGAGTCATTCAAGCATCCTGAGGTGGGAGCATACCTGACACTTCTGAAGAACATACAGGTGGCTAGTGTGGGTTAAGCAGAGTGAGTGAAGTGAAACTAAGTTAGAGATGAGATCAGGTTGGTAATGGGAGATCGATTATCTAGAGCCTTGCAGATCATAGTAAGGGATTTTACTCCTGTGTGAAATGGGGAGTGACTGGAAGGAGTAACATGATTGTACTTAAATTTAAAAATATATCGTAGCTCCTATTTTGGAACTATATCATAGAGGAATAAGGATGAAAACAGTGGGACCACTTATGACACTATTTAAATAATACAGACCAGAGGTCTTGATGGCTTGGATCAAGGTGGTAGCAGTGGAAGTGATAAGAAACATTCAGAATCTGAATATATTTTCCAGGTCAAGCCAGATATCATGGGCTATGAGAGGAAAGATATCATGGATGACTCTAAAGTTTTTATCCTGAGCAAGTTTGAGAATGGAGTTGCTACATACTGAGATAGGAGAGATTTGGGGAAGCAGATTTGGTGGGAAAGATCAGGAGCATAATTTTCTGATTGTTATAAAAACTTCTATATCCTAATATTATAAAAATAGACCTATGTCTTTTCTTCCAGTACTTTCATGATTTTGTTCTTTGTATTTACATCTTTAATCCATGGGCTTTTTCTCTATGATGTGTGAGGTGAGGAAGTAATATCATGTTTTCAAAATAAATACCCAGATAACCCAACCCCATATGTTATAGATTCCATTCTTTACTCATTGATTTGAAATTCCATTTAAAATTTTTTCTAAATTTTTTCATATATGTTTTTTTCTGGACTGAGCAAATGTTAACATTTATATAATGGAACTAAATTACCATAACTCATATCTGAATTTATAATGAATGTCAGCCAAAAAAAAAAAAAACATATTTCAATTGGCAAATATCCACAGTATATTCAACTCTTCAAGCAAGAGGCTAACTTAGTTTCTTTCTCTATGCAGCCTTCAAGTATATTTCAGGAAGCAAATTCTACACTAAACTTAGATACTTGCAGAGTTGATAAAACAGAAATCATGTATTTGAAGTAGTCTGTTGTTTCTTTCATATGGTATTGTTTTATCATATAATGGTGACACATTGAAAAAAATAAGATTTTATAGCTCAGTTCTTAGTTTGCACAGTTCTGATATGCACAAATTTGTTACCACAATTTAGTTAAATAACATCAGTCCACAACAACATAGTTCAAACTTAAGTTACCATGGTATATTAGCTCTTCTAAATCATAATCACTATAAATCCATAAATCACTGTATAGATAACTTGTGTATCATAATCAGTGAACGATTATTTCACTTCTTTCAAATTCTGTCAGTGATTAGTCACCGTGAAAATGTTATTCCCTTAATGCTCTTATAACAAAGCATGTAGTTGTGTTGCCTCTTTGTCTCATTGATAAACCAATGTGAAATTTTAAAAATACGGATACTCAAAAGAGAAAATTAACCAATAAAGATGAAAGTGCAAAAAAAATTGGAAGTGATAATACTGGAAGTGACATTTAAAGCTAATATAAATAGGGTTACAGACAAAATAGCCAGCCATAGGAATATTGACACTGCCACCATTGAGAGACTTTAGAGGTGCAGACAAGGAAGTTAGTGAAAGCAAACTTAGCAATATATGACTTTTCTCTATACATGTATAACTTACATGAAGAGAGATTTTAAAGTTGTGGGAAAAACTTTTAAAGGTCATGGAACAATCATATTTTTCTCATTATTAAGATCTCTTTTACATGGTTTTAGCTTGCATCTTCATTTTTATAGTTCCATACTATTGTGCAAAGTGAGACTGCCTATTATTATAGAGAGAGTAGAATTAAAGTTTCAGAAGACATAATAGTATGATTGGCGGATGTCAAGCATAAGAAAAAATTATATAATTAGTGAGTTGTTAAAAACAAGGATAGTGGTGGGGCAGTCCAAGAGGGTGGCATAAGAAGATACTGAACATACCTCTTCCCATGGACACAGCAAATCTGTAGCTACATAGGGAACAATTAATTCACTCTGAAAAAAGACCTGAAAACTAACTGAACAGCTTCCTTCACAACAAATAATAAAAGGGCAACATCAACGGGTAGCAGAGGCAGAAATATGGTCTCATCCAGAACCCCACCTCCACTACCCACAAGCAGAAGGGATCTTACAAATCTGGACCTCCTCCCTGAGGAGTTAGGGGTTCATGCCCCACATCAAGCACCCTAACCCCTGGGACCTGTAACAGAGAGACAATCCTCCAAAACATCTGGCTTTGAAAACCAAAGGGGCTTACATCCAAAGGGCTGTGGGGAACTGAGATGCATTTCTTAAAGGGCTTGCATGCAGATTCACCCACCTCAGGAACCAGTGCGAAAGCAGCAGTTTGAAGGTGCCTGTACTATTTGTGAAGGAGATTCATTTGCTAATATTAAAGCATCTGCCAGAGGGGCAGGAGTATGTTGGAACTCTCTTTGGAGTTGGAAGTGCTGGCAGGCACCATTTTTGTACTCTCCCTTTATCTTGATAGTACTGGCAAGTGTGACCAGCCCTGCACTCTCCCATTGCCCCACTAAAGATGGCAGGCAAGCACCAGCCCTAGATTCTCCTGTTGCCCTGCAAAAGAGCCACATACCAGTTCTGTGCTCTCCAGTGGCCCCCACAAAAGCCAGCAGGTGCATGCAGTCCATACTGGAGTCACTCCTTAATCATCAGGCTCTGGTGGCCAGGGGGCTTGCATTCCTAAATCCCACAAGACTGTAACAATCAAAGAGACAGTTCTTGGCATGCTACCACCCCCGCCCCAGAGCACTACACAGACAGCATACTGAAACAAATCCCCAGTCTGTCTGTGAAAAAGGCCTATTTACTTGTCTTGGAGCTTCTGCCTGAAGGGCAGACTTAAAAGTTTGGCAAAGATCTAGAGGCTACAGGAGTGCTCTCAGGGAATGTAGGCTGGAGTATGCCATCTTTGCATTCTTCCTCAGCCTTGCTACAGCTTGCTGGTACCTCCCAGAAAGGATTTGGTACATTTGTCTGAAGCCCTGAGTTTTTCAACACCTCCAGATCCACCTAGTCTGCAGGCCAGCAAGGTTTACTATTGTGGCACCACAGGACTATATATATTTGCATACTTTTAAACTGCTACCTCAGGATCTGGCTTCCAATCAGCCTGAAACTAGGTACTGACGGAGATTCCTCCCTTTAGAACACTGACAGGTCTTGGCACACCCTCAACAACTGGGACATATCAAGAATAAATTAGGCTGCTTAGACAATTACAAAGATTTGAGAGACAACAAGGAACTTAGGTCTAAGGTTGATGGATAAATTGTATCTTTTACACAAGGCTACTCCTTCAAGACTGGGGTAAGTAGCTGTTTTGCTGAAGAATACAATAACTGAATTGAAAAGTACACAGGAGGGGTTGAAAAGGAGACTACATGAAGCAGAAGAAAGTGATCTAGGAGACAAGTGTGAAACTCACCCAAACAGAACATCAAAAAGGAAAAAAAAAAAACTTCAAAAGTAAAGATAGCTTAAGGGACCTATGAGGCAACATAAATCTCAATAACATTTGCATTATAGGGGGTCCCAGAAAGAGAAGAGATAAAGGAGAAGGAAACTTATTTAAAGAAATAATGGCTGAAAACCTCTCTAATCTGAGGAAGAAAACATTCAGATCAAGAAAGACCGTAGAGACCCGAATAAGATGAACCCAAAAAGATCAACACTAAGACACATTATAAGTAAGCTGTCAAAAGTTAAAGAGAGAATCTTAAAAGGAGCAAGAGGAAAACCCCGTGTTATGTACAAGGGAACCCCAATAAGACTACAAGCAGATTTTTCAGCAGAAATTTTGTAGGCCAGAAGGGAATGGGACAATATATTCAAAATCCTGAAAGGAAGAAACTTCCAAACAAGAATACCCTCCCCAGCAAGGTTATCATTCAGAGTTGACAGACAGATAAAGACTTTTCCAGACAATCAAAAGCTAAAAGAGCTCATCACCACTAAACTGGCCTTACAGGAAATATTAAAAAGGGACTTCTTTAAGCTGAAAAGAAAGTGTATTAATTAGTGACAAGAAAACATATGTGAATGTATAAATCTCAAAGGTAAAAGTAAATCTATAGTAAAAGTAGTGGATTAATCACTTACAGATCTAGTATGAAGGTTAAAAGACAAAAGTAAAGTAGAAGTAACTCTAAGTACAATAATAAGTTAAGGGATGCACAAAATGAGAAGATGTAAAATGTGACATCAAAGACATAAAATGAGGGGGGAGTAAAAATGTAGTTTTCAAATGTGTTCAGACTCAAGTTACTATCAACTTTAAAAAGATTTTAATCTAGGCTGTTATCTGTGAGCCTCTTGGTAACCACAAAGCAAAAACCTATAATAGATCCACAAAAGATAATAAGAAAATATAATAGCATTAAAGAAAGTCATCAAACCACAACATAAGAGAGCAAAAGAAGAAGAAACAACAGAGAGGAACTACAAAACAGCCAGAAAACAATGAACAAGATGACAGTAGGTACATACCTATCAATAATTACTTTAAGTGTGAATGGACTAAATTCTTCAGTCAAAAGACATTGCATGACTGACTGGATTTTTAAAAAGACCCAGTTAATAGGCTACCTACAAGAAACTCACTTTAAGTATAAGGACACACCCAGACTGAAAGTAAAGGGCTGGAAAAAGATATTCCACACAAATGGAAACCAAAAAAAAACTGTATCACACAAAATAGACTTTTAAACAAAGACAGTATTAAAAGACAGGGGAATTACATATGATAAAGGGATCAATCTAATAAGAGGGTATAACATTGGTAAATATTAATGCACCCAACATAGAAGCACCTAAATAAATAAATATTAACAAACCTAAAGGGAAAAATTGACAGCAATACAGTTAATAGTAGGGGACTTTAATATCCCACTTACATCAATGGATAAAGATTAAACAACATGCTACTGAACAACCAGTGAGCCAAAGAAGAAATCAAAGGAGAAATAGAAAGAATACCTTGAGAAGAATGAAAACAGAAATACAACTTTCAAAAATCTATGGTGTGAAGCAAAAGCTGCTCTAAAAGGGAAGTTCATAGTGATAACAGGCCTACCTCAAGGAACAAGAAAAATCTCAAACTACATTTACATCTAAAGGAACAACAAGAAGAAAAACAAATGAAGCCCAAAGTTAGTAGAAGGAAGGAAATAAAAAAAGGTCAGAGTAGAAATAAATAAAATAGAGACTAAAAATAGAGCTGGTTCTTTGAAAGGATAAGCAAAATTGACAAACCTTTAGCTAGACTCACCAAGAGGGGGCTCAAATAAAAAATTAAATTAAATTAAATCAGAAATGAAAGAGAAGGATTTACAACTGACACCACAGATATACAAAAGATCATAAGACTATTACAAATAATTATATGCCAACAAATTGGGAGAGCCTAGAAGCAATGAATAGATTCCAATAAACATACAGTCTTCCAAGATTGAATCATGAAGGAATAGAAAATCTGAATAGACCGATTACTAGTAAACAGATTGAATCAGTAATCCAGAAAACCTCCAAAGAAACAGAAATCCAGAACTACACAACTTCACTGGTGAATTCTACCAAGCATTTAAAGATTTAATATGTATCTTTCTCAAACTTTTCCAAAAAATTGAAGAAGAGAGAACACTTTTGAACTCATTTTATGAGGCCAGCATTACACTGATACCAAAACCAGTCAAGGACACCACACAAAAAAGAAAATTACAGGCCGGTATCCCTGATGAACATAGATGCTGAAATGCTCAACAAAATATTAGCAAACCAAATTAAACAATACAACAATTAAAAGGATCATATACCACAATCAAGTGAAATTTATTCCAGAGATGCACAGATGAGGTTTACATCTACAAATCAATCAATATGATACATCACATTAATAAAATAAAGCATAAAAATCATATGATCATTTCAATAGATGCAGAAAAGGTATTTGACATAATTCAACATCCATTTATGATAAAAACTCTCAACAAAGTGGGTATATAGAGGGAATGTATTGCAACATAATAAAGGTCATACATGAGAAGCCCACAGCTAAAACATCATACTCAGTTGTGAAAAGCTGAAAGTTCTTCCTCTAAGATTAGAAACAAAACAAGGATGCCCACTTTTGCCACTTTTATTCAACATAGCATTGGAAATCCTAGCCAGAGCAATTAGGCAAGAAAAAGAAATGAAAGGCATCCAAATTGCAAAAGAAGGAGTAAAAACTGTCACTATTTGCAGAAAAATAAATGTATATGTGTGTATGTATATTTATACTTTATATTTATTAAAAAAAACCCTAAAGACTCCACCAAAAACTGTTAGAGCTAGTAAATTCAGTAAAGTCACTGGGTACATAGTCAACATTCAGAAATCTGTTGCATATCTATATACTAACAACCAACTATCAGAAAGAGAATTTAAGGAAACATTCCCATTTATAATTGCATCAAAATGAATAAAATACTTAGGAATAAATTTAACTGAGGAGGTGGAAGACCTATACTCTGAAAACTATGTCATTGATGAAAGAGATTGAAGATACAAATAAATGTGAAATTATTCTATGCTCATGGATTGGAAGAATTAATATTGTTAAAATGTCCATATTACCCAAAGCAATATACTGATTCACTGCAATCCTCATCAAAATCCCAATGCTATTTTTTCAAAGAAATAGAAGAAATAATCCTAAAATTTGTATGGAACCACAAAAGATTCTGAATAGCCAAAGCAATCTTTTTTTTTTTTTTAAGATTTTATTTATTTGACAGAGACACAGAGAGGGAACACAAGCAGGGGGAGTGGGAGAGGAGAAGCAGGCTTCCCGCAGAGAAGGGAGCTGGATGCAGGGCTCAATCCCAGGACCCTGGGATCATGACCTGAGCTGAAGGCAGACGCTTAATGACTGAGCCACCCAGGCGCCCCTAGCCAAAGCAATCTTGAGAAAGAACAACAACGCTGGAGGTATCATACTCCCTAATTTCAAACTATATTACACAACTATCTATAGTAATCAAAATAATATGGTATTGGCATTAAAACAAACACACAGATCAATGCAATAGAACAGAGAGCCCAGAAATAAACCCACACAAATATAGTCAGTTTATGACAAAGGAAGCAAGAATATGCAATGGGGAAAGCACAGTTGCTTTAATAAATGGTGTTGGGAAAAGTTACAGCCACAGGCAAAGAATGAAACTAGACTACTATCTTATACTATAAACAAAAATGAACTCAAAATGGATTAAAGATTTAAATGTAAGACCCGAAACCATAAAACTCCTAGAAGAAAACAGGCAGTAAGCTCCTTGACATTGGTCTTGGCAGTGTTCTTCTGGATGTGTCTCTAGAAACAAAGGCAATAAAAACATAATAAACAAGTTTGGCTACATCAAACTAATCTGCACAGCCAGGGAAGTTGCCAAGTGAAAAGGCAACCTAGTGAATGGGAGAAAATATTTGCAAATCATATGTCAATAAGGAGTTAATATCCAAAATACGCAAAGAACTCATACAGTCATTAAAAACGAAACAAAGAATCCAATTAAAAATGGGTAGAGAAACTGAATAGACATTTTTCCAAAGAATGCATACTAAGGGCCAACAGGTACATGAAAAGGGCCAACAGGTATTTGACATGACTAATCATCAGGGAAATGCAAATCAAAACCACAATGAGATATCACTTCACACCTGTTAAAATGGCTATTATCAAAAAGACAAGTTTTAGCAAGTGTTGGCAAAGATGGTGATAAATGGGAAGCCTTGTGTACTGTTGGTGAGAATGTAAATTAGTACAGCCACTATGAAAAATAGCATGGAGGATCCTCAAAAAAATTAAAAAAGAACTATCATATGATCCATCAATTCAACTTCTGGATATTTATCTAAAGAAAATGAGAACACTAACTTGAAAAGATATACACATCCCCATATACATTGTACTATATTTACAGTAGTCAAGATGTGGAAGCAACTTAAGTGTCCATTGGTATATGAATGGATAAAGAAAATGTGGGATATATATACAAGGCGGTTTTACTGAGCCATATAAAAGAATGAAATCTCGCCATTTGTGACAACATGAATGGACCTTGAGGGTATGATGCTAAGTGAAATAAGTTAGAGAAAGACCAATACCATATGATCTAATTTATATGTGGAATCTAAAAATAAATAAGTAGACAAAAATTTTTAGAGAATGAGCTAATAGATACAGAGAACAAAGTTGTGGTTGCCAGATATGGGGGTGGAATATTGGAGGGTGGGTGAAATGGGTGAAGAGGGTTAAAAAGTACAGACTTAGCTATAAACTAAATAAGTCATTGGATGTAATGTACAGCATAGTGACTATAGTTAATACCGTATTGTATATTGAAAGTTGCTAAGAGAGTAAAAAAAAAAGTTTTTATCACAAGAACCCAAAATTTTATAACTATGTATGGTGATGGATGTTAAATAGATTTATTGTAGTGATCATTTTACAATATATATAAATATCAAATTGTGTTGTATACCTGAAACTAATGTTATATGTCAGTTTTATCTTAATAAAAAAAGAATTATATCAAAGGTTAACATTTGAACAAATGTAGATATTTGTGGCTTAAGTCTATTCAAGTCCTATCAAGCTTTTGCTTTGTAAATAGAATTTTCCTTTCTCAGAGTGATTTACAAGATTTCTGGCCAGTTTGTTGATGTTCTGAGTAAACTCTCATTTTTTATTTCTTCTTGCTTACCTTTTTGGAAGCTCATTGCTTTCTCTGAAAGTGTATGAATGATAAAAACTTAGATAAAACTTAAACTAGCAAATTGTAGTCCTTTTCAGAAGCCCTGGTGAAATATTTACTTTCTTTATACAATTTAGAATAGGGCCGTAGAGTGGTGAGAACTGTAGTGGGGAACCAAGTGCTAGTTGAAATTAAGAGATTTGGGTTGTTTGTAGAACTTAACATACTTTATCATAAATCACCAGGAGCTTGTTTATTGCCTTTCAAGTTTACCATTAGCAGACTATTGGAATTTTCTTCTTGTTTTTCATTTTGATATATAAATGTCATTGGTTCATGAATAACAAGAAGAATTATGATAGTTTATTCAAAGCTTTTCTGTGTAAATATCTAAGGTGGAACCAGTTCAATCCAGAATTTAATTGTATACCTATTATGTGTGTAAAAATGTGCTAGATGTTATATGCAAACAATGAATCATGGAACACTACATCAAAAACTAATGATGTAATGTATGATGATTAACATAACATAATAAAATTTTTAAAATGTGCTAGATGTTTGATTTATAAGGGTTCAGACCAAAATACATATATTCCCAGCCCAATGGGATGTAAGGAGAAAAGGAATTAGTTAAAAAGGCTTTTGCCATAATGCAGAATCATTTGAGTCACAAATAGATGATCTTATTCACCTAGACAAGCACAAGCACTAAATGGAGAAGGAGATATTCAGTAGATGATGTTGAACAGTGACACTTTGTTGGAGAGGTCATGATCCTCATGAGCAAAGCAGTGGACACTGGTAGATTTAGAGTTACAGCATGTTCTCATTGTTATCGGGGAAAACTTGTTTTAACTTGTGAAAGTGGGTATGAATTCTAAGGCTCTATTAGAAGGAAACATAATGCAAAAGTTCACTGAGCAAAAGTGGTTACATATGAATTGTCCCTGACTCCAAAGGAATGTTCAGTGTAGTTGAAGAATCAAGACATGCATATGTGAAACCATTATTGATTTGACAGAATAAGAACCTTCCCTACATTCTTAGCATAAGCTTTCTTTGTCCTAGAAGGCTTCATGGAGGATATGGGATTTGAGATGTTCACTGAAGAATTGCTAGACGTATTCATGTTAAGATTAAATTTACTTTTTGCAGTAGAACCTACTGTAACTATTGTTGGACATAATTATTGTAAGCAGTGAATTTCATTGTAGCATACTAGGGATAACAATCACAGGTTCAAATCAGACTATCTGGATCCAAATGCAGACCCCACAACTTATTAGTTGCAACACTGTAAAATAGGATAGTGTATTTCTTACCAAATTGTTAAGGATTAATGAGATAATACATTTACATATTTTAGAAATAGCATGAACTCTGGAGTCTGACAGACTTGGTTCACATTCTAATTCTGCTGCTTGCTAGAGCCATTAGGCACTTGAGTTCTCCAAGATTCAGTTTTCTCATTTATAAATAGAGATGATAAAGCCTAACTCAAAGAGCTGTTGTGATGATTAAACAAAGCATTTTCAGGCTAAATTTCTACAAGTAATTAAACAAAACATATTATGTAAAGCACTTAGCAGAGTGCCTGACATATAATAAAAGCTCTATAAATAATGTTATGTTGTTATACAATCTAAGTCATGTAGAGACTCAGTTTTATCTTCTTATTCGTGGTTTTAGGGTGAACCTGGTCTGCCTGGATACCCAGGAAACCCTGGAATCAAAGGTTCTAGGGGAGATACTGGTTTGCCTGGATTACCAGGGACCCCTGGAGCAAAAGGACAGCCAGGCCTTCCTGGATTCCCTGGTAATATTCCTTTTCTTAAATGCTTCCTTCTCTCCTTCCTATCAACTCTAACCCATACCACAGAGCAACTTATTTGGCAGACTGCTATTCTGTTTCCCAATGAGATACTGACTAGCAACATCATCTTGAACCAGCTCTTTAACTTTTCTTTGCCCAAATTTCTTTCTGTATAAAATGAGAATGAGTATTACCAGCTCAGCAGGACAATATCCTCTGGGCAAAAACTGTTTGGTAGAGCATTTTTCAATCTTTGACTGCTAGCCACAAGTCAATTAAGAGACCTTACTATTTTTGTAGGTGATAATATACACTACCAGATCTTAGCCTGCCGCTGATTCTCTTAGAAAGTTGTGCTCAGGCACACAGGTAGGTGGCTTTTGGTAGGACAGCTGTTCAGTTCTTTTATATGACAAGGACTGAGTCATGCAAGCAAAGGGACTTAGCATTATAGTCAAGTAGGTAGCCTGAACTACAGTTATACTATCTGCTCTGTTTATGCTTGTATTTAATTTGTTCGTTTGTTTGTCTTTTGGATCGCACAGTGGCATGGATAGAGTGGGCCTTTGGTTATCTTTTCCTTAACGTTTTATTGAAGTATAATGTAGAGTAAAATGTACTAGACTATAGATGAGTTTTCACCCGTATATATATACATGTACCCACCACACATATCAAGATATAAAATAGTTTCCTTGCCCCATAAAGTTTTACCCATGCCCCTTCACAGTGAAACCACCCCCCCGCCAAGGTAACACTATTATTACCATCAAGTAATTTCACCTGTTTTTGAAATTAATATAAATGGAATCATACAGTATATATCCTTCTGTCTGGCTTCTTTCACTCATGCCTGTAAGATTCATTTGTCTTGTTGCATGTGTCAGTAGTTTGTTTTTTTTTTTTTATAATTACTCTGTAATAGTACATTGAAGAAATACATAATAATCAATAACCCATTCACCTGTTGATGGACTCCTGGGTTGTTTCCAGTTTGAGACTATTAAAAAAAAGATGCTATTAACATTCTTTGACATGTCTTTTGGTGGACATACATACTCATTTCTCTTAGACAATAACTTGATAGTAGAATTACTGAATCATAGAGTAGGTATACGTTTCACTTTAGTAGATGGTGCCAGTTTTCCAAAGTGGTTTTATAAATTACAGTCTCACATGCAATCTATGAAATGTTCCTGGGTGGCTACTGGTGGCTTGTCATGATTATATTGTGGTTAGTACTTTGTATTGTGAAATGTCCAGTTGCCCATGTCCTCACCTCATTTGGTATTGTCAGTCTTTATAATTTTAGCTGTTCTGGTGGGTACATAGAAGTGTCTCATTGAAGTGTTAATTTACATTTTTAAATGAATAACAATATTAAACACCTTTCCATATTCTTATTGGCCCTTTGGATAGCATCTTTTGGAAATGCCTGCTCCATGTTGTTTTGCTCACATTTATTGGATTGTTTACCCTTTTTTCTTATTGATTCAGAGTAGTTCTTTATATATTCTGGATATGAGTCCTTGTCAGATACATGTATTACAAATATGTTCTTTCTGTCTCAAATTTGCCTTTCATTCCTAATGCTGTTGTGTGATGACGTTTTCTTAATACTGTTGTGTGATGAACAAAAGTTGCTAATTTTTTTTCAAAAGTTAATTTTAGTAAAGTCCAGTTTATTAATTTTCTTTCATAGTTAGTGCTTTTTGTGTCCTATTATAAAATATTTGCCTACTCAAGTTTATGGATGTATCCTTCTATTTTTTCTGTAACATTTAAGGTTTAAGCTTTTATATTTAGGTTTATGATTTGTTCGAATAAAAATATTTTTATGGTGTGAAGTAGGGGTCAAGGTTCATTTTTTTTCAAACAGATATTCAATTGCTCCACACTGGTTTTTTTTCTTTTAAAGAACCTGGGATCTTCTGTTCTGCTCATCAAAAGACATCATTAAGGAAATGAATAGGGAAGCCACAGACTTGCAAAACATATATCTGACAAATGACTGATATCTGGGATATATAAAGAACTTATACAATTCAATAATAACAAGATATACAATCCACTTTTTTTAAATGGGGAAAACTATGAACAGACGTTTCACAAAAGAAGATATATGGATGGCCAATAAGCACATGGAAAGGTGATCAATATTATTAGCCATCAAAGAAATGCAAATTCAAACCACAATGAAGTAGCACTACATTCCTACCAGAATGGTTATTATTAAAACAACTGATATCACCATATGTTGTACAAGGATCTGAAGCAACTGGAATTCTGAAACATTGTTGTGAGTGTCAATTAGTTTGGCAGGTTTTTTCTTTTTAATAAGATGCACCATATGCCTACTCTGACTCAGCAGTTCCATTCCTATCTAGGTATTTATCCAAGATAAATTAAGACATATATCCGCAAAAATACTGGTGCAGAAATATTCATAGCAGTGTTACTCATAATAGCTAAAAACTGGAAGTAGAACAGATTTCCGTAAATTGAATAGATATTCATAATACCTAAAACCTGACAATGACCCAAATGTCTGATAATAGATGAATGGATTAAAAAATTGGTATATCCATACAGTGGAATCCTACCAGTTCTACCAATGTAATATTTTGGTGATTATTTTTATTATGAATATATAATAATGCCAGCCTCTGGATAAATCACTTTAAAACTTAAAATTATTCTTAAAAATATTGAGCAAATACCAGCATCTTCCTTGTTTTTCCCCCTATTCTTCACTGTTTCTGTTCTAACTCTATAAATTGTAAGTTTGAGTTGTAACTCTTAAAGCAATGCAGTTTTTCTTCTATTACTAAATTGAACTCTTTATTCTAGGAACCCCAGGACTTCCTGGAGCAAAAGGTATTAATGGTCCTCCTGGGAACCCTGGCCTTCCAGGAGAACCTGGTCCTGTAGGTAAGCATGAAACCTAAGGATTAGTTGTAAAACTAAGGCTCATATTCATTTTGGGAAAGTCATATCATTTCTGGGAGCTGTGAACAGTTTTAAGACAAAGAAACTTAGTTCTACTTGTTAGGTACAAAGGAAACAACTTTTTTTTTTTTTTTAAGTGAACAACTCAAAAAAAGTTACTTAAAATTATTACTTTGGAACCTTATTTGGGGGGGCTCTTTCCAGGGAGAGTTATTTCAAATATCCTACAATTAGTGGAAGCTCTGGTATTTTTCGGAATGGCAAAGTGTAGCACTGTTGTTTACTGAGTTCTAAAGCAAGTCACTTCTCTGGCCCCACATATGAGGCCTATAATAGCACCCCATTCCACCCCCACACCTTACCCTCCTTGATATTCTAAAGCTAGATTAAAATGAGAAACTGGAGGGCGCCTGGGTGGCTCAGTTGGTTAAGCGACTGCCTTCAGCTCAGGTCATGATCCCAGGGTCCTGGGATCGAGTCCCGCATCGGGCTCCCTGCTCTGCGGGGAGCCTGCTTCTCCCTCTCCCATTCCCCCTGCTTGTGTTCCCTCTCTCGCTGTGTCTCTCTCTGTCAAATAAATAAATAAAATCTTTAAAAAAAAAAAATGAGAAACTGGAAGTTTTTGGATACTGAGTGAATGATAAAGTTCTTCCTTATTAGCCTTTATTCCTTCTGTGCTGCTTTTTCACAAGATTTCGTCATTTAAAGGGGTGTCTCGGGTACTTTGTGTCATTTGGATAGAACTATTTGAAGCTAGTATGGAGAGAATGGGGAATATGGAAGGAAAGGGAATTGGGAGGATAGGTATAACCTGCTGTACCCTGTGCTTTAGGTGGTGGAGGTCGTCCTGGGCCACCAGGGCCTCCAGGTGAAAAAGGCAACCCAGGTCAAGATGGTATTCCTGGACCAGCTGGACAGAAGGGTGAACCAGGTGCTATATTTTTTCATTGTTCCTAATTTTCTAATTTCTTCCTTGTCTTCTTTAACTTTTGCCCTTTTTCACCCACAATGAAATTATATCTTCTTTCTTAACCTCTAAGCTGCTATACACTTTTCCCTTCCTAAGTACCTTCTTGCACTCTACTGAGAATATTACTTCACGTTTATCAATCAGGTTGCTCCTTCTTATAAAAAACTCCATATCCTTTCTTGCCCAGTTTTTCATGTGAGGAAGTTACCCAGCTGTTTTTATCCTTTCTGGATGACCTCGTTTCACTATGCAATCTATATTCCATTTATAGATCTATATGTATATAAAGATATATTTAACACTTATCACAAGTAGAATATGTCTTTATAGTTTTCTCATGTTTGAATTGTGGTTCCATGTTGAAAACAAATCTTCTGCATGTTTCATATAACATAGTAGCACTCAGTAAAAAACTGAATGAGCCAAAATAATTTGTCCTTGTTTCATTTATTATTATCTATTTGAGAGTTTGGATTTATGCTCTGACAGGTCAGCCGGGCTTTGGAATCCCAGGACCCCCTGGACTCCCAGGACTTTCTGGTAAACTTTCATAAAACATACTAGATCAGTCCATATAAAGAGAATGTGCTCCAGTACATTTATTTTTCCATCTTCACCACTTACTGTTATAAAATGCACATACAACCCCAGAAAACTCAAAGCTAAAGTTATATCTTAAAGCAGTTCTTAATTAACAATTTAGTAGAAAGAGTTGTGCTACATAAAAATGCATTCTTAAGGAAATTTACATATAAATATCCCTTTGTTAATTTCATAAGTAACTGCTGAGGAAATGATAAAGAAAGCAAAATTGTAGAAAGAGGTAGATTTCACTAAATTTTTTTAAAGTCTTTCAGCTGGAAAAAAAAATCCTCTTTTCTCCCTATGGAAACAAAACCAAAGTAATATAAGGAAACTCTTTAGAAATATGTTACCAATAACAAAAATGAAAAACTTCATATTAGTATACATCTTGCGTTTTGGGTGGGTATGTGCTCATATACATCTACGTGCCCTCACTTGTTCTTACTTTTCATTGTAAGCACCAAAGCATTAATTGAATGACTGATTGTGTGTACAGATGTGCCTGTTTATGTTCTGAAGTGACCATTAGCTATTCTATGGAAGTTTTTTTTCAAACTACAGACATATCTCCTAGAAATTCCTATATCCTTCCCATGATCCCAATGTCAAAATTATCACTTTAATGTGCCACTGTTACATCGCTTTCAGGTATGTTGGTGGTGTAGAAAAAAAATGTTGAGAATAGTTTGTCTGGGTTGGGATTCTAAATCTTGAATAGAATTGTCTTCAGGGACATACAGCAACCACTGAAGATCCATATCTTCATTAGTCTCAAAATTAGCCTCAAAATATTTCTTCAAGGAATTTCCCCAAGCCATCTCTAACCTGTTCATGCCAATACTTTAAACCTTTCTATTTTTTCGATTTTTATTTTCTCACAGCTACTGATCATGTGATCTTTGCTCTGTGTCCTAATACAAAGGGTATCTTTCAGGATCCAAGCTATTACTGTTTTTATATTTCTATACATACTCTAATAAATATTTCTGTAAGCAGTTGAATATATTTCATAAAACGAATGGGTTTTTTGGACGGGTGAGGAATTTGGTGGGAGATAGAAATGATCCTAGCAAATCCCATCACTTGTTCTAATAAGAATGAATAGATTTAGCCTTATAGGCAAGCCTAATACAGGCAGTATCTAATTTGTTTCCTACTGTCACTTTGCTTTCATAGGTCAAAAGGGTGATGGAGGATTACCTGGCATTCCAGGAAACCCTGGCCTTCCTGGTCCAAAGGGAGAACCAGGCTTTCAGGGTTTCCCTGGTGTGCAGGGTCCCCCAGGCCCTCCTGGTTCTCCGGGTCCAGCTCTGGAAGGCCCTAAAGGCAACCCTGGGCCCCAGGGTCCTCCTGGGAGACCAGGTATGTACATGAGTGGTAGGGGAATAGTCTGTTTATTCATTAATTTATTTCATTTTGCTGGCAGGTTATTCAGTTTTTAGGACTTAAGACTCTGTAAGAACTTATTACAAGTAAATAGCTTGGTTTATACCTAGCTCCATCCATTTCTGTAGCATCTAATAATTCTTTTCAGTAACGCCTTTCATCATTTACTTAAAGTTGAACTAAAACTAACTTGGAGGAAAAAAGGAAATAGTGGATTTATTAGTCTTTAATAAAAACATAAAACTATACTGATAACCTGGCAGCAAAATGCCATCTGCATTTTTAATGTGAGCTTCTCAGCATGTCATCACAGAAATCATTTTAGTGATCACCCCATAGATGCTTGTGGTCCATACCAAAGTGTTGCTATGGTTCTCTCATATGATCAGCAAATGTCACCAAGCACAATAAAAAATTTTTTATCTTCTCTAGGAACTAGGCAATCAAATTTATCTTCAACATCACAGCATGATTAAATTGAATAGCGATCTCTTCATACCAGCTTCATGTCTATACCTCATTTGTCTTGTGTTAACTGCTCTTGTAGTCTCAATTTTGCATCCAATGTTCGCTTTTCATTTTGTGTATGTGCTGTGTCACTTCATTTTGCTGTTTGGAAATGCTTGTTTTCATCTGGGATTAATGTTGCTGAGCCCAACCACTGGTGACAGATTATTAACAGATTTTTGGGACTTAATATTCAGTTTTTATATTTTGAGAAATTAAAAACTTGGCCTTCATTGATTTAAAATAATAAGAGAAATCTAAGGTTAAAGAAACAAAACAGTTGTCCTTTTAGCCTTTGAAAATCTCTGACTCATTTTTTAAATGTATTTAAAAATAAAAATCTCCATTTAAATTACCATAAACTCTGAAGTGATTGGAGTTAATTTTAATAAGATATGCTCTGAAAACATGAATCCAATGGGATCACATACTTTGTCCAGAGGATCATTTCAAAACCAGATTTTATCTGATCTGACTTGACTGTTTATAGAGGGTGTTCAGAGTTTTACCTTGTTTTACTATTGAAGAAAACCAGTGAAAATCACCTCAGCCATATTAACTCTTGCATGTGAAGAATTGACACCAATGTCTTGCTTGGTTATGCATGCAATAATTACAAAATAAACCAAACTATTATCATTTTTTATGTTTTAATCAGCACTCTGATTATTTGTTTTTTACTGGTAATGGAGCTCACTGTGGAACATTTTTGTGAAATGTGTCAGCATAAAGACATTAGTCACAAAAGTGCTTTTAAAAATTACTGTTTCTAAATAGTAGGAAGAAGAACACCTTCCTCATGAGTAGTTTGCGACATCTCAGTTTATTCATAAACTGCAAATTAAAATGGAGTTTTAAACCCAATTGATCTTAGAATTAGTTGTTTTTGAGCTCATGGTAACGATTATTATAAAAATGTTTTTTTTGTCCTTCAAAATATGTCACATGTGCTGTCTTTGTTTTAGTGCTGATGCTAAGTGGTAATAATTTGGTTTATCTACAGGTGCATGAATATGAACTTCCAGAGTATTCTTTTATTGAATTAAAGTTTAACTTGAAAGAAGTTAGTGTAATGCTTTAGTTTCTTGATATTGCTAACAATTTTGATATTTTTCCTTTTTGTTAATGATGACATTGGGCCTTGGTGAACTTTGATCCCTATCCAGGTCCTCCAGGTTAGCTCCTTAACTCCAAAGTAGTAACTGCATGAACTTTGAAACTTTTCTTAAATTTTTATATATATTTATATGTATGTGTGTATATATAGTTATACATATATACATATATATGTATACATATATGTATATGTGTGTATAAGTATATAATTCTATATGTAATTCCTCTCTCTCCATATATATATATATATACATACATATATATATATACCTCTACCTAATATTTTCAAGTGCTTGAATGTATTTTAAGAGCATATATGCCAATTCAGTTCTTACATGTTGATCTGTCTCTGAAAGCTGAAAGAACTGTAGAGTCCAATGTTTCTATCTATTGGAATAACCCAAAATTACCTAGTTAGGAAAACTAACATTTTAAAATTCATATATTTTTTGTAATTTTTAGTCAAACATTTATAGTACCCAAAAGTGTATTGTATAATATTTTACCTTTACCTTCAGAGTAGAGTATATTTCTTATTTTTGTTTTATATCTATTAATGTAAATGAAATCAAACAATCCTCCAAAAGGCATTCTTTTTTTAACTTTTTATTTAAATTCCAGTTAGTTAACATACAGTGTAAATTAGTTTCAGTTACAATTTAGTGATTCAACCTTACAAACAATATCCATTGCTCATCACGAGAAATGTACTCCTTAATCCCCATCACCTGTTTCACGAACCATCAGTTCTCTATAATTAAGAATCTCTTTCTTGGTTTGTCTCTGTCTTTTTTTCCCTGGGCTCATTTGTTTTATTTCTTAAATTCCACATATGAGAGAAGTCATATGGTATTTGTCTTTCTCTCACTGACTTATTTTGCTTAGCATAATACCCTCTAGTTCCATCCATGTTGTTGCCAATGGCAAGATTTCATTCTTTTTTATGGCTCAGTAATATTCCATTTTATATATATGTATGTATATATATATATATATATATATATATATATATTACATTTTCTTTATCCACTCATCATTCTATGGACATTTGGGCTCTTTCCATAATCTGGCTACTATAGATAATATAGATAAAATACTATAAACATCAGGGTGCATGTATCCCTTTGAATTAGTATTTTTGTATTCTTTGGGTAAATACCTAGTAGTGCAATTGCTGAATCATAGGGTAGTTCTGGTTTTAACTTTTGAGGAACCTCCATACTGTTTTCCACTGTGGCTGCACCAGTTTGCATTCCCACCAACAGTGCAGGAGGGTTCCCCTTTCTCCAAATCCTTGAAAAGGCATTCTTTTTAAAACAATAATATGTATTATCAAATCCTGCAAATATGCAATTCTTGACTTGCCACAACTCTTGTAATTTTTCAAACCATCCCATCTTCACATTTTGGGTTGTCACAAAGTTTTAAATTCTCCTGCTATGAAAATGAACTAATAGGTATAGAGTAAAAAAATTCCATACAACCGACACAGATTAGAAGCCTCTTACTCTTATTTGAATTATACACATAAAAACATTACACACTGAAGAATAGTTATTGGGAGCTGTCCAATGGAAAATTGCTGATTCACAGTGAGGGATGTTAACCTAATTAGGAGTAAAAGGAACCACAAATATCTGAATGTGTTTATTATTTCAAGATAAATAGACCTTTTTAAATTTCTAAGGAGGAACTAAAATGGGGAAAAAGTATATTCCTAAGTTCTGACTATTGGGAATGGCAGGAAATTTTATGAATTAAAAATTCGTAATTTTTCAAGATTCTTTTTAGGAAGCCATCTTATCTGAACAGATTCCCTAGTTACCTATTCCTACTTACTACATCACTCCTTCCACAAACCTATAATTTCATAGAGCCATAGAGTATCTGATCGAGAAGTGACCTAAGTTTTATACTTTTCAAAGAGATATTACTCACCAGACACTTGTTAAAGATGGCAAGACACGTTTTATTTAAGACTATTGCAGTAGGGGAGAGACAGTTGCAATAGGGGAAAGAAACTGAGCTCAACTGAATACAACAAGGATAAATGGGGATTTTAGTCAACCAGCAGAGTGAGGGAGTCAGTAGATGAAAAGTTACTAACATGAAACATCAAGGGTAGGTAGATTCTTGCTAAACTGGCCTAATAGAATTCTTGCTAAAGTCAGGCCAAAGACTTAGACATCAAGGTTGGGGGATAAGGGACTTGATCAGATATCAACAGTGGGGGGACTCTCTGTAAACTGACTTGCTCAAGGATTCTTGCTAAAACTAGACTTCAGCATACCAAAAACAGGGCCAAAGAATGAGGCCTAGTTGAGAGGAAGGGTCAGGGGAGCCTGTCTAAAGTTTAATTAAGGAGAGAATCTTCATCACATACGAGAAAACTGAGGTCCAAAGATGTTAAGAAGCTTGCTCAAGGTCATACTGTTAGTCACTGGCATAGCTGGGAATCTGACTTAGGGCTTCCCAGTGCTCTGTTCAGTGTCTGTTTTACTAGTAACATATATCATCCTCTGACAAAGGCAGTTGTATGGCTCAATGCTTATGATCTGGCTTCTTATTCTAGTTATAAATATAATAAGTGATGAAGCAAAGCTGCTTCTGCCATTTTAGGAGACTCTTAGTTACAGCACACTGGACCTTGCCTCCACTCTCTTGTTTTCTGTTACCTCATAAGTTCCACCAATCCTTATTAACTGCTTCTTGAGTTTTTCCTAAATGGATGTCTTCAAAAAGATTAGGACAAGTGCATACTATTTAACTATCACCATGATAAAGAGAAAACTTAGGGTATACTTTGAAGTAATTTTGAGTACTCCCCTTTCTGACTTGCATAAAAGTCTGCTGCCTTGATCACTTCCAGATTTTAGTGTTGGCTAGAAGATTGCTTTCTTCTGGGGCACTAGATTATATTCAAAGAAGAAACAGGGAAGTAGCCACATCACTTTTAAACCAACTTGACATCTTATTTACCAGATGTACTCTAAATTACATAGTTATTGGAACCTGGTATCTACAGTGTTCTCTTCTTTGCAACAGTTGAAGACTACAACCTTAAGTGGAAACTGGATTTAAAATTGATGTTATATGCAACTGATGAATCATTGAACACTACATCGGAAACTAATGATATACTATATGTTGGCTAATTGAATTTAAATAAAATAAAATTTGCCAATCAATTCATAAGCTTATCTTTAGTTATTACCACTGATGTACAAGACTTTAGGTATTTTTATTTTATTTTTTTCAGTTAAACTTTGTTAGGTCATTTGAGAAATAATGGATCGATCACTTCATGTACAAAATTGACTTGGCATATAACTCATTAAAATTTTAATTCTTAGAAATTAAAATCTTAGAAGTTTTGCTATGATATGATCTGAAGTTTTCTTTGTTAGTTACTCAGACCAAAATACATATTTCAGTGACTTTTTTCTAAGCATTCTTGTTATTGGTCCTTCTATAGCAAATACATATATAAAATGTCTTTACTCAAATTCAGAATTATCTTAGGTAGGAATTCTATTTTATTTAACTAATTGTGTGGCCAGACTCTCTCAAACTGTCGTCTTGAGTCAGTTTTCTGTATGTGGTTTAGAAACCATTTAAACAAACAGAAGCTGATTTTTAGCCTTTTGAATTTCAAATTATTAAATGCCTTGAAAGTTTATTGCCTGGCAGTAATAATAATGTTTTATATTTATGTGACATGCCACCATTTACATCATATAATGTACTTTTTTTTTTAATTTTTTTATTTAAAAAGTTTTTATTTATTTATTTGAGAGAGAGAGAATGAGAGACAGAGAGCATGAGAGGGAGGAGGGTCAGAGGGAGAAGCAGACTCCCTGCTGAGCAGGGAGCCCGATGCGGGACTCGATCCCGGGACTCCAGGATCATGACCTGAGCCGAAGGCAGTCGCTTAACCAACTGAGCCACCCAGGCGCCCCATATAATGTACTTTTATTAAGAGCTCCTTGAAGGCAGAGTTTGGGTATAGCTAATCTTTGTGTACCCTGTAGCACCTTGCACATGGCAGATATCAGGTCTATATTTTTAAAATGGAATTTGACCTTTAAAACAACTCTGCGAGGGAGGTTAGGGCAGATAACACTGTTCCTATTATGTGGGTGAGAAAACAAGCTCAGAGATTGAATTGTCCACAGTCGCATAGATGTAAATAGTAGAACCAACAACAGACCCTAGGTCTTCTAAATCCTAGATTCAGTGCTCTAGCACAATTTATTCTCTCTGCTAAGCTCAGTGTTTATAAATCATAGCAAGACTTCTAAGGAAAGGAAATTGTGTTTATAGTTAATTAACATTAACCAAGAGTTGGCCTATTTATAGGCTTTTTATCTTTTTATGTAATGATCCTTTTTTTTAAATAGTTAATAGCCTGATTTAATATGTGCATTGAAAAATAATAAAGTAAATGTGATATTTTCTGTGGTTTGGGGTAGGATATTGCATGTCAAAATATTCTTAATGTACCCCTTCACTGATGGTCTTCACATTTTTGGAAAATTTGGCTCTTTATTTTAACATTCAGTGGTGAACAAATACATATTGGCTCTTTCTCTTTAAATAACTTGTTATAAGTAATAATTCACAGAAGAAAGCTTCTTGATGAATTAGGAAAAAAATCAGAATGTGGCTTCATAGAATGATTTTCAAAGAAGGCAAATAGAAGTACAGTTGGTAATAGCCATTGTGTACTTATATTTTAATTTCTCTAGTCACCTGTGATCTCTGTATTTTTGTCTAATGAGGCCTTTAAGGTTAACTGTACCTCTCTGAGGCGGTCTGAACATATCAAGAAATTTGCACCTTGAGTTTTTACTAAAGGAAGGCAGAGGCCAAGATAAATGTAAGCATTTATCTAAAATTATCCCTTTGTGAAGGGAATGGAAGGCAATCAGTGAAATGGTACTGTCTTACCAACTTTAATGTTTGAGATGCTAACTTTTGGAAAGCCACAGTAGCAGTGTTAACATGATATCTTTAGTAGAGTTTTCCATTTTTTGGATTAATGAAAGCGAGCAGCTTATTTCCTATAATAAGCTCTATTTGAAAATGTTTGGCTATCTACACTTCTGTATGGTTCTGTTTGCATACTGATTATGCTGTAGATATGAGAAATGCTGGCAAAGAGGATTATTGTTTAACTTGTGCTATAATGTGAACCACTTCTAACTCATAATCTTATTTTGTACTGTGTGATGTCTGATACTGCTAACATCGATCTTTGGGCTTTGGTGAACTCTGATCTTCCCAGGTTTTCAAGGTTAGACTCTTCACTGGTCAATTCTTTTCTTTTTTTTTAATGTTTTGTATGTATGATAAGAGAAATGCACTTTTTGTTTTTTTGCTGTAACTCAGAAGTCATTGAAGAGGGCTGTTATCCTCAAATACTACCTGCTCTGGTATTTAACATATTGGTAAAGGTAATGTGACTTGTTTATAATCAAGTTTGAAATGACATTAGGTCTTTGTAGCTTCATAATAGGTAATCCATATGTGAAGACATGTTGAATTTTAAATGGATATACACTTGTTGTTATCTTGAAGACTGCATTAAGATTTTTAGGCAGGCATCTGGCCTATTTGTAACCTCTGCATATTGGTTTTTGTTGCATGACATTGCTCTGACATGTGTTTATGTGGCTATTTTCAAAAATGGAAGAGGGTTAATATTGAGTACTATTAAAAATAAAACGTATATGTCCCTTATGTCATTAGCAAGTCATTAATTTAAATTTGAGGGACTCCAGAATGGAAGGTCTGAATTAATAACATGTAAATTTCCCAGTATTTTCTTTTAATTGCAGAAAGAACAATGCCCATAACATGCCTAATTTTTTTTCAAATATTCTGATAACTTTTCAGACTGGGGAAGAGGATCATAAATGATTCCTTTTTTTCCCCATCTTAATCTTACTTCCTCATTGTTAGGCTGATTAACAGATAGTTTATTTTTTTTCCCCAATAAGACGATTTACTACCTGATTTCTAGTCCAAATTATACATTATGGATGAAACTAATACTTTTGCTTAGAAAACCCTATCTAGGGGTGTGAGCTCAGCAGTTTTTCTTGTTTGTTTATTTTAGTGCAAAATACTCCAACCCTTACTTTATGATTGGGAAGAGAATTTCTAAGTGTGTCTGTCTGGTTGCTGGCCTTGGGTGGACTATATAATTTAAACTGTTTAAAGATAAAACAGTTGTTACACAGTTGTGGACATGCTTCCTCTTTCTCATGTGCCAGATAGAATAGTGTTATATTATGAAATCACATAGAAATAGCTGAAAGTTTTAAAATGGACTCATATTTTAAAGATATGTTCTTACTTTCAGTTTTACTAATAAGGTAATAGTAGTAGTAACAATTTTTAAAAACCTCTTACATAATTCTTACTATGTACCAGGCACTGTGTTAAGTAATTTATACATATTATCTTATTTAATCCTTGGATCAACCTGGTGAAGTAGGTACTATTCTTATTTCCATTTTAAAGAGGAGGAGATTGAGGCCAAAGAGATTAATAAACTTCCTAAGGTCTAACAGCTAATAATTATTGGAGCTGGGATTCCAACCCAGCATTCCAGCTCTAGAGTCCAGCATTCTTAATCCATATGCCATGCTGCCTTGTTAGCATGTAGTCATTGATTCTGGGTAGAGTATTGGAAGGGAACTAAAGTCTGAATTTTATCTCAGATCAGAAAGATGACCCTTTGTCCATAGGTAAGCATGAACTCAAGTATTCTAAATTCATTTGCCTATAATATTTCCTTCAAAAGTAATCACTACATACCTTCCTTTTTTGTTGAAACCAATGAAAAACTAAGGTTACCAAAGAAGAAAATGTATAAGTGCTAACTGTTGCTTGTTCATCATTTAGTGCTTCATAATTAGTTTCTGAAGGCAGAACTAGTTGGTCTTAGCTTCAGCCACTGCTTAGCAAGCAAGTAACAGCTATTTCCCATCTAGTGACAAAAGATGTGGCCACTGATAAGATCTTGTTGGTTGTTTAATGGACCTGATATCTTTATTTAGAATGAAAAGTTAAAAACATAGTATAAGGAAAAGAACGTAGCAAAATCCTATTTTAAATAATTTTATTTATTCACCAGACATATGCAGAATTTTTCTTCAGAAATATTTAAAAGGCAAAGAATATGAAAACATGTTTAAAATAAATTCAAAAGAACTATATTGAATTAATAAATTTCTGACACTAAAATATTACCATTTATTAGTAAGCATGTCACTAAAATGAGATTAAACAGCTTAAGTAACTATCTTAATTGCGTAGTAATAAAAGCTAAATAAAACTACTTACAAATACTACTTACAAAATAACTACTTATAAGTAAAGCAATCTGGGGTACCTGGGTGGCTCAGTCGTTAAGCGTCTGCCTTCGGCTCAGGTCATATTCCCAGGGTCCTGGGATTGAGCCCCACATCAGGCTCCCTGCTCAGCAGGAAGCCTGCTTCTCCCTCTCCCACTCCCCCTGTTTGTGTTCCCTCTCTCGCTGTGTCTCTGTCAAATACATAAATAAAATATTTTTAAAAAATAAAGCAATCTACTGTTAATCACAATGAGACAAATGGCTTGAATCCCTGATTGCCCTACAGTAGTGATTCTTTTTTTTTTTTTTTAAAGATTTTATTTATTTATTTGAGAGAGAGAGAATGAGAGAGAACACATGAGAGGGGGGAGGGTCAGAGGGAGAAGCAGGCTCCCTGCCGAGCAGGGAGCCCGATGCGGGACTCGATCCAGGGACTCCAGGATCATGACCTGAGCCGAAGGCAGTCGCTTAACCAACTGAGCCACCCAGGCACCCTACAGTAGTGATTCTTAAAGTGTGGTCTGGAACCAGCAGCTTTAGTTAGAGGGCACTTATTAGAATGCACATTTGTGGGCCCCTCCCCTGCCTTTCTGAATCCAAAACTCTGGGGGTGAGCCCGGGAATCTGTTCTAACAAACTCTCCAGGGGATTCTGATGTATGCTTCAGTTTGAGAACAGTGCCCTATGTATGGTGTTTGTTTCTTTTCACTTAAGTGAAACACTTAGGGATTACAGAAGCAGTCTTTATTTTAATGTCCTGAGTCCTGTCTTCAAATATGAGCTTATGAGATTTAATGTTTAATAAAATGCAAACTAAAAAGGACTGCAGACCAGTGTTGATAACAAAAAGAACCCAGCCCAGCTTATATTAGAAAGAGAGTTAGCATAGGTCTGTATGTTTTGACGTAGTCTGGATTTTATCCTGCAAACTAATAGGATTTAGAAGACTGATATTTTAGAAGCCAGGCTTTTATACTACTTTTATGCTATACTGAAATATGGCCATTTGTTGTGCATTGTCAAGGTCTACCAGGTCCAGAAGGTCCCCGGGGTCTCCCTGGAAATGGAGGTATTAAAGGAGAGAGAGGACACCCAGGCCAACCTGGGCAACCTGGTTTGCCTGGTTTGAAAGGAGATCAAGGACCACCAGGACTCCAGGTACGAAATGAGAGTAGAAATTTGATGAGAAAGGGGTGTGGGTGTTTGCATTCAAAATGAGAATTCTAAGCTGTATTTTTTTTTATTAGTATTTACTGGTCAAGGCTCTATGCATGCCTTACTGGTGAATTACAAAAGAAGAAAAAGGCAAGTTTTCTATCTTCTTCCAACTAAAGGGACTTAGCTACTTTATAGTTAAAGGGTTCCTCAGAAGACATTTTACCTGGAGTCATTGATATGTATGTGATTTAGGTTTGAGAAACCTTCATTTCAGTGAAAGCAAATTCATAAAAGAAGATGTATATATCAGAG
This sequence comes from Neomonachus schauinslandi, assembly GCF_002201575.2. Classification (NCBI taxonomy): domain Eukaryota; kingdom Metazoa; phylum Chordata; class Mammalia; order Carnivora; family Phocidae; genus Neomonachus; species Neomonachus schauinslandi. Next base: position 39,038,314 of record NC_058419.1, on the reverse strand, counting down.
CATTACATGTGGAAGAGACCATTCATAAGGAAGTAATTATAGTTGAATGGGGATATTTTAGGCTTTGAAATTAGATAGAGTTAGGGTCAAATTTCAGCTCCACTGTACACTTCTGCTTTGTGTCTATGAGGAACACAGACAGACACTTTAGGTTTCTGTCTTCACCTGTAAAAAGGGCATAACATATCCCCACATTTGTATTCATGTACTTTCCACAATGGTTTGAGTGACCCAGAAAGTCACATGCTTCTTTATGGATCATTAACACTTCTTGCATTCATTCAGGAAGATTGTTGTTAGATATCACAACCAACACAACCTGGGCTCAATCTTTTAACTCTGATGACTGCTTTATAGCAGAAAAAAGAAAAAAAAACCATCTAAAACAGTAGTCCTTAAAGCTTTCCAACAACTAACCTTTTTTCCTCATATCATCACTATTCTAGACACATACTCTTAATTTTTGAGTCCTCTCTTTATTCGTTCTCTACTTAGTCCCTCCTCATCCATTTCCCAGGTGCTTCTAGTTCATATGTCTCTATGCCTGATTCAAGACTACTGCCTGATAGCAACATTTTATAAATCTGTATTATTATCAAGTTTTATTCATTTTCTTTTGTGCAAGTTAGTTCTTACGTTTGCACCTTTTCTAATTTTTTAATGGAAATAACATTAAACATAGAAAAATTCCAAGAATGGTAAAAAAAAAACCTTTCATGTATCATTTACCCAGATGGACTTGTTGTTAATGTTTTGCCCCATATGTTATGTGTGTGTATGTAATTATATATATATATATATATTTGAAACATTTGAGAATAAGTTGTAACTATCATGTCTTTTTAGCACTAAATACTTTACTGCAGGAGATTTCCTAAAATTAAAGATATTCTTTTATGTGATAACAGAACAGTTATCAATTTCAGGAAACTAAACATTAATATAAATTTTTATTTCTACTTTACATATTTTCATTGTGTTGGTTGACCTAGTAATTGTCCTTGATAGTATTGTTTTCCTCCAGTATGGACCAAATTATGCATTGCATTTAACTGTCATATCACTTTATGCTTCCTCAATCTGAAACAGTTGCTAAACAATGTTTTTTATTTTTTTAAAGATTTTATTTGTTTATTTGACAGAGAGAGACACAGCGAGAGAGGGAACACAAGCAGGGGAAGTGGGAGTGGGAGAAGCAGGCTTCCCTGCTGAGCAGGAAGCCCGATGCCGGGCTCGATCCCAGGACCCTGGGATCATGACCTGAGCTGAAGGCAGACCCTTAGCAGCTGAGCCACCCAGGCGCCCCGCTAAACAATGTTTTTTTAATTTCACGATCTTGACACTGTTGAAGAAATGTAGCCCCTTCCCGTTTTTATTTTATTTTTATTTTTTTAAGATTTATGTATTTATTTGATGGGGGAGAGGGAGAGGGAGAGAGAGAGAATCCCAGGCAGACTCTGTGCTGAGCATGGAGCCCAACACAGGGCTCATATCACAACTCTGACATCATGACCTGAGCCAAAATCAAGAATTGGGCGCTTAACAGACTGAGCCACCCAGGTGCCCCGTCCACCATTTTTTAAAACAGAATGTTTCTTCTTTTTTCTGCTATTTATTCATTCTAGTTATGCATCCCCAGCTGGAATACTACATGAGTGATGTTGTGTCCTCCATCAGATATTTGGGCCCACAATGTCTGTCTGCCCCTCATTGATGATCTTAATTTTGATCATTCCAACAAGTTGTTATCTGGTTTCTCCACTGCGTGGTCGCTATTCTTTCCCTGTAACTAATAAGCAAAACTATGGGAAGGTACATTAAGATCATGCAAATATACTGCTCCTCATCAAAATTTCCCCATGTATTTAATATCTATTTATGATTTTTGCCTCAACCAACCAATCTAGTGGTTGAATATAGTGATGATTTTCCAACTCTAGTGCTACCTCCACATATACCAGTTGGCCCTTCTTTTCCATGTATTATCTAGTTATTATTAGTATGGACTCATAAATTCTTTTTTTAATGATTTATAATTTTTTAAACTGTCGTCTATTCCGATACTCAAATTATCATTGATTTGGAAACTTCTTCAAGCTGGATCCTGTCTTTCTAACATGCCCTCCTTTTTAGCCATTTCTTACATGTTGGAATATGTTCCAGGTTTGCCCCTTTTTCAGTCCTACTGATAAAAGTTTCATTGTCCCACATTTATTCTTCCTTTAGGTACATTCTAGACTTATTCTCAACTCTTCTTTTTCCCATAGTTTTCCTGGCCCTCAAACCCAATTAATTAATAGGCCCTCCTATATTTTTTGCTAAGTCTTGCAGACTTTAGCATTTCTGTACATGTGATTCTAACCCAAGCATTTATCACCTCAGTGCTACACTTTAAACAAAAGTGCCTTTGTTCATGATAATAAAATAATAGCTGCCATTTATTAAGTACACACTACATGCCAGTCAGTTTTCTAAGTACTTAATATGAGCTATCTCCTTTAATCCTCACAAAAACAAACAAACAAACCATGAAGTAGATACTATTATTTTCTCTATGTTAGAGGTGAGAAAACTACGAGTCAAAGAGGTTAAAAAATCAACTAGAGGTTACACAAGCTAGTAAGGGGCAAAATTGGGATTTGAATCCTCGAAGTTTGACTCTAGAGCAAGTGCTATCAGTGAATATGAATACTGTATAATTTCACTCCCTTCCCCTTCAGTTCTTTTCTAAAATTAATGATTTTATTTATTTAGGGTAATCCTGGCCGACCAGGTCTCAATGGAATGAAAGGAGATCCTGGTCTCCCTGGTGTTCCAGGATTTCCAGGTATTTGAAGGGTTGTTTTTATATTAAACTCCTTTGGGATAAGATACCCATTTTCTGATTTGACTGGGCAAACGCTATGGCCCTGTTACCTTGCGGTGCCATTTTATGTACCTTCTTTGCAGGCATGAAGGGACCCAGTGGAGTACCTGGTTCAGCTGGCCCTGAGGGGGATCCAGGACTTGTTGGTCCCCCAGGTAAGAATTACTCCAGGAGCTAGTTATACCTGATTCTTAAGCACATTGAGGAATTTGAAAGTTTGCATTCTGTCTTTGAACTAAACTTTTAGAGTCTCAATCCCCAACAACTGAGAGCGAGTAGGCAAAACTCTCCCTCTATTTACTATCTCTCAACCTGTCTATTTTATTAAGGAAATATTGAGACCAGATCTTTTTTTTTTTAAGATTTTACTTATTTATTTGTCAGAGAGATAGAGCCAGAAAGCACAAGCAGGGGGAATGGCAGAGGGAGAGGGAGAAGCAGGCTCCCCACTGAGCAGGGAGCCCGATGTGGGGCTCAATCCCAGGACCCCGGGATCATGACCCGGGCCGAAGGCAGACGCTTAACCATCTGAGCCACCCGGGCACCCCGAGACCAGATCTTTTGAGTTTAAGATGGATGCAGGACTAACAAGAATGCTTCATTAAGATTTTTATTAGATTTTATATTAACTTTCCCATATTCAGTTGAACAGATTATAAGAGCAAGTCATTTTTAATTGAAAATATTTTTAATATAAAAATAGTTCTTTTTGCTGGAGACTTATAGAAGTTTCCTGTAAACTGAAATAGGACATCTGCTAAATTCCCTTACAAGTTCAGTGGGACACATGACAAGCACAACAAGCAAGAACTGCAAATGATGTTAGAATCAGAATGGACTTGTCAGGAAATAGAATTGTCTTCTCCTGACACCAGTGTTCACAGATTTGTAATGGATTAGACTTTCTAGTAACCAAGTCATGCTTCAAGGCTCGAAAATAGGGACAATAGGCCTAATTTTTCCATTGACCCTAAAGAAATTATTCATTTTTTCAGTCTTCTGGGTGAGATGATGGCTTTCCCAAACAGATTTCTGTTGGACATGTCAACATTTCAACACATGTAACTTGTTTCTTTCGCACCAATTTTTATTCTGACCTTAGGACACTTTGGCATCCATTCCTTCTGGCTTCTCTCTTTCCTACCTTCCAATCTGTGTGTTTTGCCTCTTAGGTCCCCCTGGATTACCTGGTCCTTCAGGACAGAGTATTATAATCAAAGGAGATGTTGGTCCACCAGGGATCCCAGGCCAGCCTGGATTAAAAGGTCTGCCAGGACTACCAGGACCTCAAGGCTTACCAGGTGCCTTTGCAGATCATCATTCTAAGCCTTATCTATTCGAGAACATTTCCCTAGTTCTCATTTTACTTGTCATAGTTTGTCTCTGAGAAGAGGAGTCTCAACAACTAGTAGAATACCAGACCACCACAGATCCCATTTCCTTTTTTCTTAAAAATGTTAATTTCTCATGCCTTAATTTCCTTTAGGCCCAGTCTAATCTCTTCTAGCCAGTTCCTCTGGCTATTTTAATTTGAATGATTAGGTTAATGTTATTAAAAACTTTGTAATGAAATTAATATGCATTTAAGATCTGATGCTTTCTCTATCCCAACCACCAAAAGGATAGAAAGCTAATTTGATCAGCCATCAGCTCCCCACTGTGAGGCCTCGTGATTTTTAAACTAACTCCTGTCTAGTTGGCCATTTGACTCTATGCTTGCAGCCAATTTTGATTATACAAGAAAGCTAGAAACTAAGTTCAGTCTTTCTCGCTTATTAAGTGATTGGTTGTTAGTCTTTCCATAAACTAAGTGTACCGGGCAGTAACAACCTTACCTATGGTGAGACAGATAACAAAAGTTGGGCCTTGCACTCCTATTTTGTTCTGAGGCAAAGAGAACACAAGTGCCATATTATGGGAATCTTCACAGGCACAAATCTATTGTTTAAAACTAAAGCTAAATCCTTGTCTGCTTCTTTGTCCCGGGCTTGAGCTATTCCTTTGTGTATCTGGATTAAAGACAAGACCAGACTATGAATTTAGTGACACTCAAGAACCTTAAGTTTCCTAAATCTGTCTGGTTATGGAATTATTATACCCATATTTGAAGACCCTATTTTTTACCCTGTAGGTCCAATTGGCCCTCCAGGAGATCCGGGACGCAATGGACTTCCTGGCTTTGATGGTGCAGGAGGGCGCAAAGGAGACCCAGGTCTGCCCGGCCAGCCAGGTGAGACAAGTAAAACACTGCTGTTGATAGTAGTCTCAAGTCTGAAAGACCTCTAGACGTCCAGTTGGAGCTGTGAGAGTTTTCTTCTTAGGAGAGTATCGCTAGCTGGTGAATCTGTTGTTGGGGGAAAATAGGACAGCACATACAAGGAGATTTGCCAGTATACAGAAAAGCATAGAAAGCTTGTTTTTATTTATGTGTTTAGAGTACTGGAAAACAGTTTTTCCTCAAGATGAGGTTTTTCCAGGTATTCACTGTACTTACCTGTTCTGATAATTTTCAGTATGTTGATTTAAATCCCATGACCATCTTGAAACTATTGTGAATCTTTCCACATTTGAAAATATGACAACAGAGTGTAATTTCCCCCATAAAATTCAGTAATACAGTTGTAAGGTTCGTAAAGTTTAAAGTGCTACCCATAGAGCTTTGAGAGTCAGAGTGGCATCTTATACTGAGATGACAAATTGATTTTCAGGTTTTTAGTTCTTTCATTAACGGGTGCTCCTGATAATATTGAATCTGGTATCAACTAGATTTCCAGTATGTTCTCAAGCTACTTCCAAAAAGAATTTGAGTCACCTTGCAATAAAAAATACAAATAGAGGAGCTTAATAGACATTTTCCAAAGAAGACATACGGATGGCAACAGACACATGAAAAGATGCCCAGCATCACTAATCATCAGGGAAATACAAATCAAAACAACAATGGGATATCCCCTTATACACATCAGAATGGCTAGAATCAAAAAGACAAGAAATAACAAGTGTTGGCAAGGACGTGGAGAAAAAGCAACCCTCATGCACTATTGATGAGAATGCAAACTGGTATATCCACTGTGGAAAACAGTATAGAGGTTCCTCAAAAAATTAAAAATATAGAATTACCACATGATCCAGTAATTTCACTACTGGGTATTTACCCAAAGAAAACAAAACACTAATTTGAAAAGATATACCCACCCCTTTGTTTATTGTAGCATCATTTACAATAACCAAGATATGGAAGCAGTACAAGTGTTCATCAATAGATGAGTGGATAAAGAAGAGGGATATATATATATATATATATATATATAGCTATTATATATATAAAGAAGCTATTATATATATATATATATATTATATATATATAAAGAAGAGGGATATATATATATATATATATATATATATATATATAGCTATTATTTAGCCATAAAAAAGAATGAGATCTTGTCATTTACAACAACATGGATGGACCTAGAAGGTATAATGCTAAGTGAAATAAGTCAGAGAGAGATAAATACCATATAAGTTCACTCATATGTGGAATGTAAGAAACAAAGGAACAAACAAAGGAAAAAAGAGACTAATAAAAAACCAGACTCTTAAATACAGAGAACAAGCTGGTGGGTGCCAGAGGGGGGAGGTGTGTCGGGGGTGAGTGAAATAGATAAAGGGGATTAAGAGTGCTCACTTATCATGATGAGCACTGAGTAATGTATAGGATTGTTGAGTCACTATATTGTATACCTGAAATGAATATGATACTGTTTATTAACTATACTTCAATAAAAAATATTAAAATTAAAAAACACACTGAAGTAAGATTGCTAAAATAGAAATAAAAGATCATAAACTCAGTAGATTTTTATTTTTTTTTTTTTTTTTTTTTTTTTTTTTAAAGATTTTATTTATTTATTTCAGAGAGAGAGAATGAGAGAGAGCACATGAGAGGGGGGAGGGGCAGAGGGAGAAGCAGACTCCCCGCCGAGCAGGGAGCCCGATGCGGGACTCGATCCCGGGACTCCAGGATCATGACCTGAGCCGAAGGCAGTCGCTTAACCAACTGAGCCACCCAGGCGCCCAACTCAGTAGATTTTTAATATATATTAGCAACTCTAGACAATATAAATATAACTCTAAATAATGTAAACATAAAGAATATTTATTGGCAAATAAATATCAGTGGCAGCAAGGCAGACTGGTAATACCTATGGCCTTCCTGGAACCAATACCCTGCCATTTCATTAACTGTATATCAGGGAAGGAACAAGTTAGTGTCATCTTCATCACATATGGGCATTGCTGTGAAGTTTCCCCAAAATGAAAATGCATATACACAGTGGCAGAAGGCCTGTATATAAAGAGAATTGTAAAATAGGCTCAAATCAAGAGACTAAACAGAGAAAGGGAACCGTTGGTAAATTGAAAATAGACATTTTGAAAAGGCTGCTTTAGTAGTGCCCTGCCTATTCTCTAAACAAAAAGGTATGCCTGAGAATAATTCCCCAGACAGATTCAAAGGAAAATGTTTTTCAGCACTGAAACTGGCAGACTGATGGCAACCACACCCTTCCTTTCTCGTTGATGAACAAAACAGCAGACTGAAATTTCGTCATGGGGTTTGGACTCCTTTAGTAGAGCAAGAGACTAGATAACACACAGACTTCCCAAATAAGCATCACTTCTTCCTATCTAATGTTCCATTGCCCAGTACTCATTTAGTGCCTAATGCTGTCAACCAATTCCATTAGAAAAAATATATGTTTAAATCTCTTTGAGGGCAGGGACCATATTTTATTTATCTCCAAATCCGTGATATCTGACAATACCTTAATAGGCACTCTATAAATATTGACTAAATTAACGAGTCAAATGAGATCATAATGTTTTGTCAGTAGCCATAATAGTAGGATCAGAGCTCACTTAAATTTTGTATACTGACGATTCCATGGAAATAGGTACTCGTGGTTTGGATGGTCCCCCTGGACCAGATGGAATGCAAGGTCCCCCAGGTCCTCCAGGAACTTCCTCTATCGCCCATGGATTCCTCATCACACGTCACAGCCAGACAACAGATGCACCACAATGCCCACATGGAACTGTCCAGATTTATGAAGGCTTTTCTCTCCTGTATGTTCAAGGAAATAAAAGAGCTCATGGTCAAGACTTGGGTAAGATAACTGGCATCTTAGTTTTTACTATGTGTTTTGTTTTGAAAACCTTGTTGGATTCTGGAGTAACCTTGGACAAAGTATATATCTCTATTTGGGGTGGGGGGGCTTCCAAATTGAAGACCATGTCAAGGGCAGCTAAATATATTCACTGTAAGTTTTAAATAAATAATACGTTACCCTAAAAGCTTTAGCTAGCTAGTGTGAGGTACAATTCTTGGCCTAAAGCAGCACATTTTGGGAAAGGCCACATGTACACTTTGTTAGCTATTAAGAAAACATTCCCTGGGCTCTCTATGGTATAGCAGTCGCTTGAGTGGGCAATGTTGATTCATAGAAGATAGTTTTTTCTTCTCTGACACTGGTCTTCGTCAAGTTGAAAGGTAAGTTCTGAAGAGAATCTTGATTTCTAAATCAAAGAAATTAAGGTCATTTCTTAATTATGCTAGTTTATAGTTCCTAAAATAAGTGTCTTAGCTTTGTAAAGTATTATCAGAGTAGATTAAAACTATGCAAAGCACCATATTTCTATATAAAATACACTTCATTTAATGTGTTCCCGTGCATCTTCTCTATACTGTGGTGGGCAGATTGGTTGATGGGATGAGACTGGACCGGATGTGATTCTCAAGACATCTTCTAATCCTTAACATTTCTTTTTGTGGAATTTTGACTTTGGATTTCAAAGCCCCATTGTGTGACCTGCGGCTGCCAATTTTAAGGATCATTATCCCCTTCTTCATCTCCATAAAGACATTTAAGAAGATAGTCTGGGCTCCCAGTTTCTGGAGTGTCTGTAGTAAGAGACCTCCTGAGGTCTCTTTAGCTAGGCTATTTTGTGAAAACAGTTCTGCAGCAACAGAGACCTCCAGAGGTCTTCTCTACTCAGTCTATTCCCAGGGCATATGGCCACATCTGCCAGATAGTGCTGGCCCACCGGAGTCGGCATCTCCACTGACATGGAAGCCAAGAGTCACAGGTCATTTAATGAAGCCAAATATAGGAGGAGTTTGCCCGCCAACTTTCTTCTCCCACTTTTACTTTTCTTCGTCTCCTTTTCATCTTTCCTCTGCTATTTTTCCTTCCCGCATTTACTTTCTTTAGGTAGCATCTTCTCTTTCTGATTTTATAATTGACAAATCTTCATGGTGAAAATATTCTTATCTTTTACATAAATCTCTCTAGTCTTCCTCCCATAAAATTCTTCTCCTTTTAGGCCATTCTCTCTTCACTATCAGAGTCTTAACTTATACCTATAATCGAGCTTATAAACTTCAAATCCCTGACTTGATAGTCAGGGAACCATTAGAAGTTTTTGAGCACCGTGAAATTCAAAAATGTAATTCAAATAAAAAATGGGATCTGCAATCCAGTATGTCACTGTAACTTTCCAAAATGCATGTACTTGGTCAAACAAGGGCTGTCATACTATGCATTCAAACATGGAGGCTACAAACTGGCCCTGACTCAGGTACAGTATAGGCCTCAGACATGGGAAGGCCATGATACAGGGCCCAAGATCCCAAGAGTGATCCCAGATTGCAGAGTTTCTTCTATGGCTCACACAGGGATCAAACTGGAGAGAGCTTGATGGCTAAGCAAAGAATAGAGACAGCTATAAGAAACAATCACCTGATCAAATAAATACAGTCTATGGTGGATTAGTGAAAGGATTATGGTGTGTAAAAAAAGAGGGTGGAGGTAACAGATGGAATACTAAAACTGTTCTGTATAGGAGCAAAAAAAAATACTAAGAATAATTAGTCTATTAAAGCCTTATAGTTTTAGAAAATGGGAGGCATTGAGAATTCATGAGATTTTTCCTCAAAATTTTCTCCGAAAATTTGGAGACAATACAGAATTCTGCATCATTGTGTGCAGCCTAAAGCATAGATGCAACCAAACACCCCTGTTCTCTTCATATGGGCCTTCCTTTTATGTACCTTTTCCTTTTCTTTCTCACACCAGGGATATTGCCAACCCTGTCCCCAATTAGGCAGTAATATTTTATTATTAAATTACTTTATAAATAAAAAGAACTTTGATTTTCATTCTCCAATTTGATTTTCACAACTATGATCAAGAAAGATATAGGACAAGTATTATTTTCTTATATTTTATACACAAAAAAACTGGCTAAGAGGTTAAGTGACTAATTCAAACCTCTGCACGCAATGATGGAGATAAGAATTGAATCCCAACACCTACCAGTGCTAAATCCATTCGTTTTCAATTATGCCAATTTGTCATTCACTCTTACATGATCTTGAGTTAGTCACCTTTCTCTGAGCCAGTTTTTTTCCTCTGAAAAAAGAATTATTAGGCTAAATCAATGATTTTCAACCTGGGGAACTTCTGAAAAGATTCCTAGACCCATCCCAAACCCCTTATGTAAAAATTCCCAATGATTATGACGATCCACTAGGTTTAAGAAGTATTGGTCTTTTATCAGTCATTTCAGTCTGAGATAAGCATATTCCTTTGGATACATGAGGAATTTCCAAGAACTACACAGGCATAATTTTAAAGGAATCAAGTTTCAAATCCTCAACTTTCATATGTACTTTTTCCTGAATTTGAACGGCCTGTGTATATGCTTTGGATAATCCTGTTTCCCACATCCCCTTTCACTATCACCCATCTCCCACTTTATGAAAGACTCACAGTATGGCATATTGCCTTGAATTGTGAAAACCTCTGGGGGACAAATTCAAAGGGACAACTCAAAATAATGGTTTTGTTAAAGTCTCCATTAATTGAGGCTCTATAATTCAATCCATCTCATTAGGAAATGCATTTCCAACAAAAGTTTACTTTTTGTGTTTAGAAATTATCAAAATTTATAGTATCTGTATTTTTATAAATTCCCAATATAATGATGACAATTCAAAAAATATTTAACATGTAAACCTTATGATCATAGAAAGTTTTTTAAAGTTATTATACATTTTTATTTCAGAGAAATAGGATAATCAATAAAAAACTAAAAATAAAAAACACATTAGGATAAAACTGTGTGAGAAGAGTGGAATGGACATATAATTTCCGAATGCAAAAGGAGCATTGAATGACTTCCACTTGTTAAAGATGAGTTTATATACTTTAAAAAAATGTTTATTGTTAAGTTTCAAATCATTATGTTGGATATACATATATATATTTTTAAAGATTTTATTTATTTATTTGATAGAATGAGAGAGAGAGAGAGCATGAGAGGGGGGAGGGTCAGAGGGAGAAGCAGACTCTCCGCTGAGCAGGGAGCCTGATGCGGGACTCGATCCTGGGACTCCAAGATCATGACCTGAGCCGAAGGCAGTTGCCCAACCAACTGAGCCACCCAGGCACCCCATTATGTTGGATATATTTAAAAGAGAGAAAAAGTTTGTTTTAGACATGACAGCTGGTAACATTTGAAATGTGGTTTGCAAAAGTCCCAGGCTCCAGTATCACAAAGTGGAGTAAAAAAAGGTAGCTTTGGAGCCAAGAGACAATAACCAATACCTTAATAACTGGTATAGTATCAATTTGAAATTCTGATGAAAAGTTTTATATCTAAACTTAAAAATGGGGGGGTACACCATTTTTCATCATTCTTTGGTGAATAAATAAGAATAAAAGATAACTTAGAGTTATATATAGAGATATAGATAGATGATAGATAGATAGATAGATAGATAGATAGATAGATAGATAGATAGATAGATAGATAAACCTCTATTGCCCTTACCGGTCCTGAATTTTATTCCCCTTGCATCCTTCCTTTCTCTCTTATTTTTTTTCCTTTTTATTATTCACCTCCAAACCTGTTCATGGTTGCTGTGCATATTGGTCAGCACTACCATTGTCCCTAGGCTCAAAGAGATTGCAAAAACAAACAAGATACATACTGAGGATGTCTTGGAAGAAGAGATGGTAGGCTGGAGAGGAAGTACTAACCAGATATTATAGAAACTCAGTGTGTGTCCTTCACTTGTTCACAATCAATTGCTCAATATTCTCCATAATATTTTATTATAAGTACATCACCAGTGTAAAAACACTGTTGGAGAATATATAATGAACTGCAACAATAAATGTCTACATAAATTATAAGATATATCCTGATTTTAGAAATGTTAAAAATGTAAGTAAACGTGCATCTTATAATTGAAGATCTAAAACAAAGTATATTTATTATCTAAGAAATGTGGGCATATTTCTCCTTGAAAGGTTGTTTGTTAGGGTTTCAAAAGAAACTAAAGTATCTCATAGTATAGTCCTTTATCCTTTTCTCCCCAATTCTCCCTAGGGACGGCTGGCAGCTGCCTTCGTCGCTTCAGTACCATGCCTTTCATGTTCTGCAACATCAATAATGTTTGCAACTTTGCTTCAAGAAATGACTATTCTTACTGGCTGTCCACCCCAGAGCCCATGCCAATGAGCATGGAGCCCCTGAAGGGCCGGAGCATCCAGCCATTTATTAGTCGGTGAGACATTGGTGTAGCTTTGACTTTTACCAATCCCCAGTTAGTTTAGCTAGTCAGAAATGAGTCTAAAGCTAATAATTTGATCATATTCTTCCCAGGTTGTGTAGGACAGAGGTGCCTTCATAATATTCAGTTAGGTATTTAGTTTAAGCTGTATTAAGTGGGGATTTGCTTTTGACCAGACCCTATGATAGAAATAGTGTAATACACAAAGAAATCAGACTAATCATTAGGCAAATATATGTAAAATAATATATATATCAGTCTTGGCTAAGTGTTACAATAGATCTAATAAAATGTTATGAAAGCATAAGGAAAAGAATGTTTCATTTTAATGGGATAAATTTGGGATGACTATATGGAAGAAATGTATTTTGACCTGATTAGTACTTAAAGGATGGGAAGGACTTGAGATACAGGTAGTTATAAGGGGGAAGGGCATACTAGGCAGAGAACATGGGAATAGGTAGTAGATTGATGTGTCTAGAATATCGCTTGTAAAGGTTGCATAGAGAGAAGAGATTGGAAAGTTAACTTGGACCCAGGTTGTAGAAGGTTTTCAGCATCAGGTTTTATTTTGGAATTAATCTGGTATATAATGGGGAGCTTCCAAAAGTGTTTGAGCTACACTTCAGGGAAAATTACAGAGCCATCAACATGTAACATAGATTACAGAGGAGATAGTCCTAAAATAGAGAGATCAGTTAGATTGAAGGTATTGCTGTAGTCCCGGTAGGAATGGATTGGAACTGTCAGTGGGGGACATGTATCACTTTAATACAATAGATAGGATTTGGCAGTTGATTAGTTATGAGACAGAGGAAACGATAGCTGAGGTTTGGAGCATGAGTAACTAACAGGAGAGAGGTACCATTAGTAGAGACTTCCTAGAGTTTTGCCACATTAGAACTCTAGTTTAACTCAATCTCCTAGGCATATGAGATACTGCCATTTTCATTCTGATCATGGCCCAATTGATTTAGGAGTCCACTAACCATAAAGGAGAGTCATTGGAGAGTCTAGTTTCTTTGACATTGAATATAAAGGTTAAACCTAGCTCAGCTTCTCTCTCTTTTTTTTTATTCTTATGTTAATCCCCATACATTACATCATTAGTTTTAGATGAAGTGTTCCATGATTCATTGTGCATAACACCCAGTGCTCCATGCAGAACGTGCCCTCCTCAGTACCCATCACCAGGCTAACCCATCCTCCCACCCCCTCCCCTCTAGAACCCTCAGTTTGTTTTTCAGAGTCCATCGTCTCTCATGGTTCGTCTACCCCTCCGATTTCCCCCGCTTCATTCTAGTAGCAAATTCATGGTGCCCTTTTTAGTACATTTGCCCAGATTTGGGGGGAATTTATTTTTTGTGATTTTTGTCAGTCCCAACTCTTGGGAGTAAAAGGTCCTTTAAAGGTATTTCCTGTTTTGTAGATAAACTTCACCAAATTGTTTCAGTCATATGTCAGAAGGTCCCTTCATGATATTTATTAAAGATTTGGTAGACTCAGCTATATTTACTGTGTTGCAGCTTTACTTGATTTTATAGATTTAAGCCACATCTCCACATGCCTGGGTAGCTGCCCAGCATTCTGGAAATGCTGTATTTCTCTAGATGTGGCCAAATGGTTAATAAATATCCTTTGGACCAAAAATAATGGGTGGGGATTGAGAAAGTGTCTGTTTCTTGTCTTTTTCAGTTCACCAGACATTGTTGTCACTACAGTTTCAGCATTACTAAATAAATGTCTACCATCCAGTTGGGCACTTTGACAGCAAGTAGTATGTGCAATACATGAAGCCAAGCTCTTACAGCAATTATGGCATTGACTATATAGCAAGTATGAATACAAATTTAAGGCAGAATGGAAAATGAAAATGCTATGGCCTTTGTTGTGTAGTTTCTTTAAAAAAAGGCTTACAGTTGTCATTTATAACTTTATTAAGTATATTGGGAGAGACAGGGCTTATGAAAAAGCAGTTCTTGAAGTGCATTTTTCTCCTGCTTTTGTGAGCATAGAAGACACCTTAATGGGCTTCTATACCAGGAAGGCTTTTGAAAGAAGAGGGACTGCTAGTTCCCACATACTCACTGTGTAGATTGTGTCCCCCTCCTTTTCCCTTACCAGATGTGCAGTATGTGAAGCTCCGGCTGTGGTGATTGCAGTTCACAGTCAGACCATCCAGATTCCCCATTGTCCTCAGGGATGGGATTCTCTTTGGATTGGCTATTCCTTCATGATGGTATGAAATACTCTTCCTTGTCTTTGTCATCGTAGCTGACTGTCCATAATATCTGTATATCTTCCCAATACAAGGAATCCCTGTCATGTGCATGAACCTCAAATAGCTTCTGTCCAAATATTGTGTCCCCCTTCACATATTTTCTGGAATATATTTTCATAATCTGCCTGTTGCTTCTGTTGAGTACCCTTGGTGTTGATACTGTTCTCTTATCTCTTGCCCTAGATCCTTCACTGGATTTGAATTTTTGGTCATATTTAGCACATATCTTTGGGTATTCACTAAGGTATCAGTGGCACTTTTTCCCTTATCTTTTCTAGCACACAAGCGCAGGAGCAGAGGGCTCAGGTCAAGCCTTGGCCTCCCCTGGTTCCTGCTTGGAAGAGTTTCGTTCAGCTCCCTTCATTGAATGTCATGGGCGGGGTACCTGCAACTACTATGCCAACTCCTACAGCTTTTGGCTAGCAACTGTAGATGTGTCAGACATGTTCAGGTAAGGTCCTTATGGCTTTAGTTCAGTCCTAAGCTTCCTTCAGAAGTACTAGGGAAGAGAGAAGCAATTCATGGATGGTTTATACCCAACAAATGTTAAAGATTTAGTGGACTTTGTTTTTCATTTGTGCTTGTTCTTTTCATATACTTGATTCAGGACAGAAAAACAGACTTGGCTAACGTTAGGTATGTGTACTTTCAGATGGCTTGGTAGTAGTAATCCTTCGGTAGCAAACACACAAAGCAAGAAAAGGTTATGTGACCTGCTCAACAATAAGTGAGCTGCTCAACTAGACTGAGGCCACTCCAGGAATTGAAGATTGAAGCTGTGATCTATGATCCCTGCCTCAGTCCAGTGATCTCTTTCCCCATGATGTTTTCTTCTCTTATGTATTTGACATTTTTTTTTTTGAGAGACAGAGAGCATGATGTGGGAGGGGAGGGGGAGAAGCAGGAGAGGGAGAAAGTGACTCTTAGGCAGGCTCCATGCCCAGCACAGAACCCAACGCGGGCCCCATCTCACAACCCTGAGATCATGACGTGAGCCGAAATCAAGAGTTGGACACTTAACCAACTGAGTCATGAAGGTGCCCCTTTCCCAGGATGTTTTCAATGCTCTCATCCAAGTGTCTGAATGAGTAAGACCACATATAGTGTATGTACTTCAGGATAGTTCAATCTATTGGAATTTTTTTTTTTTTGGTTTAAATTAATTTTTATATATTGCTTCTTTTGAGTTATCATTACTTGATATTTTTCTTACAATTATCTTTTTGCATTTCATATGCGTATGTTTTATCATTTATTCATCATCAGTTGCCCAGATCTCCCTCATTCTAGGACTGTTAGAAAAATGTGTAAGAGATAAAGAGGGAGAGACAAATAAAGGTAATAAAGAGAAGAGTCACAAAATTAGCTATGACCACTAATGGCTCTTTGGCCATACCAGTTACTGCACTAGATCACATTGCTCAAAAGTTAATCATTAAGTCGTAGGAGAGCTACTTAAGCATGAATAGGATGTATGGGTGTGAATTTGAACCAATAATAGAATTGAAAAACCAGAAAAGACTAATTTGATCATCCTGTTTCTTATTTCCCAGCAAACCTCAGTCAGAAACGCTGAAAGCAGGAGACCTGAGGACACGTATTAGCCGATGTCAAGTGTGCATGAAGAGGACATAACATTTTGAAGAATTCCTTGTGTGTTTTTAAATGTGATATATATACATATATATATATATAAAATCCCCAGGATGCAACGTCTCACTCCTCCCAACTTTACCACTGCTGCCACCAATGGTGCTACTATATATGGCCAAGAGGACATGCCGACTAGTAACTACATGGAGATTCAGATGTACCTCAACAATATGCCAGAGCGAGGTCTCTCTTAGTCTTCTATGAATGAAATAAGGAAATGAATTTACTTTTTGGGTCCAGAATGACTTTCCCCAAGGATTATAAGATGAAGATTATATATTTTGCCCAGTAACTTAAAACAGCACGTTAAAAATTCAGTTAAGAGAAGAATCACACTGAGTAAAATAAAAGACTGCAGTTTGGGGGAAGAATTATTTTTCATGGTGCTACTAATCCTACTGTATCCCAGGTTTTTAATATAAAAGTGTTAAGCTTATTTTGCTCTGTAAGTAAAGAATGTGTATATTGTGTAAACAGCCTTTTAGTTCAAAGTGTTGACTCATTTAGATGTGACCTGACATGTATCACTCTTTAAAGACAACCGAGGCAAACCTAGAATACAGACAAAAAAATTTTGTATCCATGTTTATCAAAGTGAAAGAATTTATATTCTTGCATCAAGTTACTACTGAGAGTAAATTTATTTTGAGTTCTGTCCCCTAAGTTCTTATTTGACTTTTTTTTTTAAATAGGTCATTTTAGAATTTTAAATGGTCATGTTACATACCAAATTATAATATCTAATAGAACAATTTCTCTTTTGCTATATTCTTCAAGATCCTCAATACCAGATGCCCCCTTTTTAAATGTTTCTTGTTTTTGCTCATCCCTAACTAGGCAAAGTCCTCCCATATAATTTTGAGAAACAAAAAAAATGATAATTTGTTCCCTGTGCTTCTTCTGTAAGAATTATTCTCCTGTGGTCTCTGCTTGTACAAGAACTGGGAAGACAATACTTGGTTAGTCTTCTCTCTTCAGTTACAAAGCCAGTTGATGTTTCTTCCTCTTTTTTATTTTAAACATTTTATTATAAATAGTCCTAGAATACCTTATTTCCCTAGTTGTCCTCTTTTCACTTCATGTTTTTTAACTCACCATTATCAATTTAATTAAAGATATCCTATGTTGTAAGAATGGATTGTTGTGTATCTCTTCAGACTATGTGTAAAAATCTGCTCATTTACAGATGGACTACATATCTGCACATCAACAAGTAGTCCCTTCTCAGAGAATCATTTAGAGCAGTTCCGAAGAGGTTTCTGCAGACTTTGATCACTCATAGCTGACAGAAGACATAGAGTAATGTAAACGTTTTCTAATAAACAGAACAACCCATTGGAAAGTACTTTTGCAATAATAAATGTATTAACAATATTGTATTGTTGGCTGAGAAAGGAAGCAGAACAACTTTTTATTTAGGGAAGAATTCATTAATAATGTAAAAGCAGATTAGTGAGTTAATATTCCTGATGATTAAGAATGAACACATGTAGCTCTCTAGTTGAGAACTTGCTAAAAGTAAGAGGCATTAAAAGACTCTATAATAAAATTTGTATTTCAGTTAAAATATGAAACAACCAAAATAATTTTGAGAATTTTAGACCCTAATATGAACCCATGTAAAAGCTAAAGCTTAGAGTCTGTAGTTATAGAAGTTAGATTCTAAACAATGATAAGTGCTTAATAATACTGTTGATTTCAAGGCTAGGCATGTGCAAATTCTAGCTTTTTTTTTTTCCATATAGCCATGTGACTGAAAACACTAATGGGTAGTTGTAAATGAAAACACCATATTGCATCACATAGATTTTTCTGCATGAGGAATACCCTTAAAGGTTGTTCCTGGGGTTACAGTTGCAAGCACTAATTTCAGAGATTTTGCTGTTTGTTGCTCTCCCTCTCATTTTTATCTTGTTGAAAACCTTGCCTCAGAAAGAACCTAACATTTTAATAGTTGAATGTGTAGGTAGTCCATGTGTTTCGTAACCCCCCAGCTATCCCCAGTCCTGCTTTGTTGTTTAAAGTACATGAATTCAATCCATTCCAGGACCTTAATGTTGTTGACCCTCCCTTGCCACTGAATAGTCAACAATTATTCTGATGTAACTGCTCTAGTAGTTACCTGTAGTGAGTTTTGTAGTCATACATGCCTAATGGTTTTCCCACGTAAGCAGGCAATGGATGAGCTGTTCTTCCTTAACCAGATACAAGTAGTTGTATCTTCCTTAACCAGATACAAGTCCTGAATTCTTGTACATCTACAAACCAAGTGATACACATATTTTTGGTGTTACAATCATCACTTCCAAGCTTCCAAAGAGGTTCTGTTGGACAGTCTGTGATTGTACCATGTATTTTCTCACTTGGCCAAATTTGAAGAACCCTTTTTTTCTTGCGGTGTCCGTGAAATTCTTTGCCTCAATTGGCATGGTTAATTGAAAACTCACTGGTTACACCAAGCCATCAGAAGGTTTATTCATATGTTAATCACAAGAGGGCACTATTGCCTATAAAAATAAATAAGCATGAGTAATGATTTGTTGAGCTCATTGTTGATGGTGGTGTTGAAGTTGTCGGAAGCTCTGCCTCCGGATTCTTGTTTTAAGCTTCATGTATTCTTTCCTCCTCGTAAAGATCAACAGCAAGTATTTTAAGAGGTGTCCCAGTTTCCCAATATCTGCATCCAAAAGAAGGGACAGCTTTGCTATGAAAGATTTTCTTAAGAGCCTGATTAGGAATTGGCCCTGGTAGTACTTCCCATGCCTCTCAACGCAGAAGCAAAGTGCAGTCACTTTTGTTTGGCCAACACTTCAGTTGGCTTCTTTAGCAGAGAAGCTCTGTTCTCATGCTGCACTATACAAACACCCTCATCCCTAGGCAGCTCCAAAATCAATTGAATAATATTTATAAATCATACATCATTTATTTTAAAGCAGTGGTTTCTAGAGTATAGTCAGGTTGTTTGGAAGGTTTCTATGGTGGAGGTACTCATAAGTTGGGACACTGAAGGAATAAATCCAGATAGGCCTGTCTTCCAAGTTCAACAACAACAAACGTTCACTAGATATTTATTAGCTGTAGAGTACCATGACAGATAAGAATCCACAATCAATTCAACCTGAAAGATAGATAGTCATTATAATACATACTCCTAAGAAGAGGTATGCTTTTCCATCTTGACTACCAAATCTTACTAATTCTAGGTCAGACTAGAAGAGATCAGGAGGCTTTTTGCCAGCAGTAGCTATCCAGAGGAAGCTGGCTCACCAAGCCGTTCCCTAACACGTGGACAAGCTAAGATCACACATATGTAACCTTGACTCTCGGGTTCTCTATGAGTGGATAGCATGCCCAACACATGACCTAACAGGATGACAAACTGTTGACATTAGAGCATTTTCTCTTTTGTTTTCCTCTTCCAGATTCGCATGGCCTTCTTTGCCCTACTTTCTGCCCCCAGAGGGTTCCTGTGCCCTCTGGCTTCTGGTTGAGTTCGACCAATGGGATGCCCCCAGCAGGAGAGAAGAGCAAAGGACAAGACTGATGTCAGGGTATTTTATTTTCGTGGGGCACATGTAGTGACCTCAGGTTGGCTTGTGCTCCTCAACTGAATGTCCCTGCTACTCTCAAGATGATCTGTTCCTTTAAATTATTTCCCATTCTGGTTCTGGGAACCAATTTCCTCTCATCTCTTTGGGTCTAGATTTATGATGACAAGTCGGCAGCAGCCTACAACAGCTTGTAGTTTCCAAAACCTGCTGGAGGTGCTTCATTCTATATGTGGGAAAATGAGGGTGGATTGATAAAATGGCAAGCATGAGTAGCATCCTCCACTTTGAACTGAGGGATAGACCAGCAGAAATGTGAATTAACATTACTTAATCTAAGACCGAGCTTACCAAGCTTTATTGAAGGCTGCATTCCAAGGTTGTTAGGGTGAAACGAGGCAAAATATGTTCATTATGGCCCTAAATTATTTAGGTTTTTTTTTCCAAATATTGCCCCACTGAATCTCTAAAAAACATATACATTTTGACTTCCCCCTAGGTGGTCATTCGCCTTGCACCATCCTACTCCAAATGAAGAATCTCAGTTGCCCCATTGGCAGACAAGATCCTAAGCACTGTTAACTGATCTTTGAAAGCCCCAGAAAGAAAATTCCTGGTAGTGTTACTTCCACCAGAGAAATTTGCCAAGCCAGTTGTACATGCCTGCAGTCAATAAAAATGCTCCAAAGTGTTACTAGGCCAAGAAATAAACTATTTAAACCACCTAAAATAAGTGGTTTCCTAGCCTCAAGAGCCTCTGTGAAAGGTGAGCCCACAGAAGTACTTCAGATCTGCTTCCCTTCTGTTCATCAAGGGTGCGAGAGTGAATGCTTAGACTGGAGATTACAGAAGATGGGACTGGCTCTAAAGCCAAAGGCAGTCTGAGATTCCTCGCTACTTTCAACCAGGGCCAGATGGAGCCTAACAAGAGGTGACTTTTTAAAGGCGATACTTTCTTTTGAAGTGAAAGTGTTTTCTGGTTGATTTCCTCAGGGCCAGTAAAGTGCTTGCTATTGCCAGTTTATCACAAGCCACAACAGTAAACCAGATGTCAGATCTTTGTCATTCTCTGACACAATAATTCGACCCTTGCTTGGGCTCTAAGGAAGACTCCTCCTGATGCCTCAGTAGCAACAAAAGTAACACCTCACATTTATATAGTTCTCATTAAAATGTCATTCATCACACATCATTCCATCTGAGCCTCAGCAACCCTGATGTATTCAAACAGTGCAAGGATTAGTTTCCATTTACAGATGCAGAAGCCGAGCCTTACAAAGGTTACGTGACTATCCCAAGGTCATCGAACATGTTACTAAGTTCTTTTTCACTCAAAACCTAATCATCACCTTCTAGTCATGAAAATGCCTGTGTCAAAAAAATCAGAAATCTGTGTGGTGGAGACTCTTGGCACTACAGAGGTTTCTGCCGCATGAGAAGTTATAAGCTGCATGTTTTGGGAACCTCAGTTCCCAGTTATGGATGAGTGTTTTTCACAGCAACTGAGGTCCCTTTGAATTAGCCCTTGGGCACAAAGGACTTACAGTGAATTCACCGTACTTCAGGATACTCTTGTCTGGTCTAAGCCTCCGCAGCTAAAGAAAACCTTGTGAGTCTGGCCTGGTGCCCACCTCACTTGAGCTTCTTCAGGACTCTTGAATCCAGACAAGCTCCTGGAATTTGAATGCCCTAGTCGGCAAACTCTCCAGTGCTACTACTATTCAAGTAGGAACCAGTGTGTCTTGATTGTTATGTAAACCTAAGACTATGCAGATACCATCTATCCTCTATTATAGACAATGCAGAACGTACTCCTTGGAGAGGAAAATTTCTTTAGTTCCAACAGGAAAGTTTGTCATTTTTCATTTACTTTAATATACACTTAAACACACAGAAAAGCAACTTGAGTTCACTAACTATAACCTCCATTGGTCATGTTTCACATGTAGTAGCTTTCCTTATTTGGCTCCCTTCAGCGGAAATTTAGACTGGGAATCAGATGAACAAACATCAAGCCAAGTGGGCCAAGCAGTATGTGCTTATTTATCAGATTAGAGAGGCAGGAAAGGTTAAAGACAGGTTGGAAAACATCTAGGCTAAAATAGGGCCCTACTTAGTTTATAGTAATCAATATAGCAGCAAGCCAGACTTTGAGATTACTAGGTTTGAATGTGTTCTTAAAGTTGACTGTGTACTTTCAGATATGCAACTGTTGCCCATCTTAAGGCCAGCAGCAGTACAGAAAACTGCCCCCCCCCCCCCATGGAGTGCAAAGAGATAAGAGCCTAAAGCTGTTCTCAGAAACACATCCTTCTCCTGGTCTGAGAAACCAGTATGTTTTTTCTGACCTCTCCGACCTAGCAGAAGCAGCCATGGGCACAAGACAATGTGCTATACAGCTTTTTTTCCTTGCAACTATCAGTTTTACTTCATCTATTTTGAAGATCTGTTACTAGGTGCATAAATATTTATGATTGTTATGTCCTGTTGATGAAATGATCCCTTTATCGTTATGATAATGGTAATATGGTGAAGAAAATATTAATACTCTTTGCTCTGAAATCTACATTGATAGCAATAGAGCAATCCAGGTTTCTTTGTGTTAGCATGGTATATTTTTTTCCGATCACTTTACTTTTAATCTTTTTTCTCTCTGTATATTTGAAGTACATTTCTTTTAGGCAGCAAACAGATAGTTGGAGCTTGCTTTTTTATACATCGAACAATCTTTGTCCTTTAGTAGACCACATTTAATGTGGTTATTGAAATGGTTAGGTTTAAATCTAACATCTTGCTATTTGTTTTCTATTTGTTTCATTTGTATTTTGTTCACTTTTTAATGCCTTGTTTTGGATTCATGGACTGTTTTTTCTGATTTCATTTTATCTTCCTTGTGGTATATTAACTATAACATTCTGTTTGATTAATTTAGTGACTGCGTTAGGGTTTAATTTATCACAATCTACATTATATATTCTGAATATTAGTCCCTTATCAGATGTATGATTTCCAAATATGTTCTCCTATTTTGAGGGTTGTCTTAATTTCTTGATGGTGCCCTTTTATGTACAAAAGATTTTAATTTTGGTGGAATTCCATTTATCTATTTTTCTTTTCGTTGTTCTTGCTGTTATCATATCTAAGAAACCATTGCCTACACCAAGGTCATGAAGATTTGCCCCTGTTTTCTTCTAAGAGCTTTATAGTTGTAGCTCTTACATTTAATTCTTTAATTCACTCAAATTAATTTCTATACATGGTGTGAGGTGAGGGTCCAACTTCATTCTTTTGCATGTAGCTATCCAGTTGCTCCAGAACCATTTGTTGAAAAGACTGTTCTTTTCCCCCATTGATGTCTTGGCATCCTTTGAAAACTCAATTGACCATAGATGTATGGGCTTTTTTCTGGATTCTCAATTCCATCCCACTGATCTATATGTCTGTCTTTATGACAGTACCACACAGTCTTGATTACTGTAACTTTTTAGTAAGTTTTGAAATAATCAAGAGTGAGTCTCCCAGCTTTGTTTTTTTTTTAGTATTTATTTATTTATTTATTTATTTATTCTTATGTTAATCCCCATACATTACATCATTAGTTTTAGATGAAGTGTTCCATGATTCATTGTTTGTGCATAACACCCTGTGCTCCATGCAGAATGTGTCCTCCTCAATACCCACCACCAGGCTAACCCATCCTCCCACCCCCCTCCCCTCTAGAACCCTCAGTTTGTTTTTCAGAGTCCATCGTCTCTCATGATTCGTCTACCCCTCCGATTTCCCCTGCTTCATTCTTCCCCTCCCGCTACCTTCTTCTTCTTTTTTTTTTTCTTAACATATATTGCATTATTTGTTTCAGAGGTACAGATCTGAGATTCAACAGTCTTGCACAATTCCCAGCGCTTACCAGAGCACGTACCCTCCCCAGTGTCTATCACCCAGTCACCCCATCCCTCCCACCCCACCCCCCACTCCAACAACCCTGTTTGTTTCCTGCAATTAAGAATTCCTCATATCAGTGAGATCATATGATACATGTCTTTCTCTGTTTGACTTATTTCACTCAACATAATACCCTCCAGTTCCATCCACGTCATTGCAAATGGCAAGATCTCATTCCTTTTGATGGCTGCATAATATTCCATTGTATATATATACCACATCTTTATCCATTCATCTGTCGAGGAACATCTTGGCTCTTTCCACAATTTGGCTATTGTGGACATTGCTGCTATAAACATTGGGGTGCACGTACCCCTTCGGATCCCTACTTTTGTATCTTTGGGGTAAATACCCAGTAGTGCAATTGCTGGATCATATGGTAGCTCTATTTTCAACTTTTTGAGGAACCTCCATACAGTTTTCCAGAGTGGCTGCACCAGCTTGCATTCCCACCAACAGTGTAGGAGGGTTCCCCTTTCTCCGCATCCGTGCCAACATCTGTTGTTTCCTGATTTGTTAATTTTAGCCATTCTGACGGGTGTGAGGTGGTATCTCATTGAGGTTTTGATTTGGATTTCCCTGATGCTGAGCGATATTGAGCACTTTTTCATGTGTCTGTTGGCCATTTGGATGTCTTCTTTGGAAAAATGTCTGTTCATGTCTTCTGCCCATTTGTTGATTGGATTCTTTGTTCTTTGGGTGTTGAGTTTGATGAGTTCTTTATAGATTTTGGATACTAGCCCTTTATCTGATATGTCATTTGCAAATATTTTCTCCCATTCTGTCGGCTCTCTTTTGGTTTTGTTGACTGTTTCCTTTGCTTTGCAAAAGCTTTTTATCTTGATGAAGTCCCAATAGTTCATTTTTGCCCTTGCTTCCCTTGCCTTTGGCGATGTTTCTAGGAAGAAGTTGCTTCGGCTGAGGTCAAAGAGGTTGCTGCCTGTGTTCTCCTTTAGGATTTTGATGGACTCCTGTCTCACATTGAGGTCTTTCAACCATTTGGAGTCTATTTTTGTGTGTGGTGTAAGGAAATGGTCCAGTTTCATTCTTCTGCATGTGGCTATCCAATTTTCCCAACACCATTTGTTGAAGAGACTGTCTTTGTTCCATTGGACATTCTTTCCTGCTTTGTCAAAGATGAGTTGACCATAGAGTTGAGGGTCCATTTCTGGGCTCTCTATTCTCTTCCATTGATCTATGTGTCTGTTTTTGTGCCAGTACCATGCTGTCTTGATGATGACAGCTTTGTAATAGAGCTGGAAGTCCGGAATTGTTATGCCGCCAGCTTTGCTTTCCTTTTTCAACATTCCTCTGGCTATGCGGGGTCTTTTCTGGTTCCATACACATTTTAGGATTATTTGTTCCATTTCTTTGAAAAAAGTGGATGGTATTTTGATGGGGATTGCATTGAATGTGTAGATTGCTCTAGGTAGCATTGACATCTTCACAATATTTGTTCTTCCAATCCATGAGCATGGAACGTTTTTCCATTTCTTTGTGTCTTCCTCAATTTCTTTCATGAGTATTTTATAGTTTTCTGAGTACAGATCCTTTGTCTCTTTGGTTAGATTTATTCCTAGGTATCTTATGGTTTTGGGTGCAATTGTAAATGGGATCGACTCCTTAATTTCTCTTTCTTCTGTCTTGTTGTTGGTGTATAGGAATGCCACTGACTTCTGTGCATTGATTTTATATCCTGCCACTTTACTGAATTCCTGTATGAGTTCTAGCAGTTTTGGTGTGGAGTCTTTTGGGTTTTCCACATAAAGTATCATATCATCTGCAAAGAGTGAGAGTTTGACTTCTTCTTTGCCAATTTGGATGCCTTTGATTTCTTTTTGTTGTCTGATTGCTGTGGCTAGGACTTCCAATACTATGTTGAATAGCCGTGGTGATAGTGGACATCCCTGCCGCGTTCCTGACCTTAGGGGGAAAGCTCTCAGTTTTTCCCCATTGAGAATGATATTCACTGTAGGTTTTTCATAGATGGCTTTTATGATATTGAGGTATGTACCCTCGATCCCTATACTCTGAAGAGTTTTGATCAAGAAAGGATGCTGTACTTTGTCAAATGCTTTTTCTGCATCTATTGAGAGGATCATATGATTCTTGTTCTTTCTTTTGTTAATGTATTGTATCACATTGATTGATTTGCGGATGTTCAACCAACCTTGCAGCCCAGGGATAAATCCCACTTGGTCATGGTGAATAATCCATTCAGTGTACTGTTGGATCCTATTGGCTAGTATTTTGGTGAGAATTTTTGCATCCATGTTCATCAGGGATATTGGTCTGTAATTCTCCTTTTTGATGGGGTCTTTGTCTGGTTTTGGGATCAAGGTAATGCTGGCCTCATAAAATGAGTTTGGAAGTTTTCCTTCCATTTCTATTTTTTGGAACAGTTTCAGAAGAATAGGTATTAATTCTTCTTTAAATGTTTGGTAGAATTCCCCTGGGAAGCCATCTGGCCCTGGGCTTTTGTTTGTTGGGAGATTTTTGATGACTGCTTCAATTTCCTTAGTGGTTATAAGTGTGTTCAGGTTTTCTATTTCATCCTGGTTCAGTTTTGGTAGTTGATACATCTCTAGGAATGCCTCCATTTCTTCCAGGTTATCTAATTTGCTGGCATAGAGTTGCTCATAATATGTTCTTATAATTGTTTGTATTTCTTTGGTGTTGGTTGTGATCTCTCCTCTTTCATTCATGATTTTGTTGATTTGGGTCATTTCTCTTCTCTTTTTGATAAGTCTGGCCAGGGGTTTATCAATCTTGTTAATTCTTTCAAAGAACCAGGTCCTAGTTTCGTTGATCTGTTCTACTGTTCTTTTAGTTTCTATTTCATTGATTTCTGCTCTGATCTTTATTATTTCTCTTCTCCTGCTGGGTTTAGGCTTTATTTGCTGTTCTTTCTCCAGCTCCTTTAGGTGTAGGGTTAGGTTGTGTACTTGAGACCTTTCTTGTTTCTTGAGAAAGGCTTGTATTGCTATATATTTTCCTCTTAGGACTGCCTTTGCTGCATCCCAAAGATTTTGAATAGTTGTGTTTTCATTTTCATTGGTTTCCATGTATTTTTTTAATTCTTCTTTAATTTCCTGGTTGACCCATTCATTCTTCAGTAGGATGCTCTTTAGCCTCCATGTATTTGAGTTCTTTCTGACTTTCCTCTTGTGATTGAGTTCTAGTTTCAAAGCATTGTGGTCTGAAAATAGGCAGGGAATGATCCCAATCTTTTGGTACCGGTTGAGACCTGATTTATGACCTAGGATGTGATCTATTCTGGAGAATGTTCCATGGGCACTAGAGAAGAATGTGTATTCCGTTGCTTTGGGGTGGAATGTTCTGAATATGTCTGTGAAGTCCATTTGGTCCAGTGTGTCATTTAAAGTCTTTATTTCCTTGTTGATCTTTTGCTTAGATGATCTGTCCATTTTAGTGAGGGGGGTGTTAAAGTCCCCCACTATTTCTGTATTGTTGTCGATGTGTTTCTTTGCTTTTGTTAGTAATTGGCTTATATAATTGGCTGCTCCCACGTTAGGGGCATAGATATTTACAATTGTTAGATCTTCTTGTTGGATAGATCCTTTAAGTAGGATATAATGTCCTTCCTCATCTCTTATTACAGTCTTTGGTTTAAAATCTAATTTGTCTGATATAAGGATTGCCACCCAGCTTTCTTTTGGTGTCCAATTAGCATGGTAAATGGTTTTCCACCTCCTCACTTTCAATCTGGGGGGTGTCTTTGGTTCTAAAATGAGTCTCTTGCAGACAGCATATCGATGGGTCTTGTTTTTTAATCCAGTCTGATAGCCTGTGTCTTTTGATTGGGGCATTGAGCCCATTTACATTCAGGGTAACTATTGAAAGATAGGAATTTAGTGCCATTGTATTGCCTGTAAGGTGACTGTCACTGTATATTGTCTGTGTTCCTTTCTGGTCTATGTTGCTTTTAGGGTCTCTCTTTGCTTAGAGGACCCCTTTCAAGATTTCCTGTAGAGCTGGTTTTGTGTTTGCAAATTCCTTTAGTTTTTGTTTGTCCTGGCAGCTTTTTATCTCTCCTTCTATTTTCAATGACAGCCTAGCTGGATATAGTATTCTTGGCTGCATATTTTTCTCATTTAGTGCTCTGAATATATCCTGCTAGTCCTTTCTGGCCTGCCAGGTCTCTGTGGATAGGTCTGTTGCCAATCTAATGTTTCTACCCTTGTAGGTTACATATCTCTTCTCCCGAGCTGCTTTCAGGACTTTCTCTTTGTCTATGAGACTCGTAAGTTTTACTATTAGATGTCGGGGTGTTGACCTATTTTTATTGATTTTGAGAGGGGTTCTCTGTGCTTCCTGGATTTTCATGCCTGTTTCCTTCCCCAAATTAGGGAAGTTCTCTGCTATAATTTGCTCCATTATACCTTCTGCCCCTCTCTCTCTTTCTTCTTCTTCTGGGATCCCAATTATTCTAATGTTGTTTCGTCTTATGGTATCGCTTATCTCTCGAATTCTGCCCTCGTGATCCAGTAGTTGTTTCTCTCTCTTTTTCTCAGCTTCTTTATTTTCCATCATTTCATCTTCTATATTACTGATTCTCTCTTCTGCCTCATTTATTCTAGCAGTTAGCGCCCCCATTTTTGATTGCACCTCATTAATAGCCTTTTTGATTTCTACTTGGTTGGATTTTAGTTCTTTTACTTCTCCAGAAAGGGTTTCTCTAATAACTTCCATATTTTTTTCAAGCCCAGCTAGTATCTTTAAAGTGATGATTCTGAACTCTAGATCTGACATCGTACTAATGTCCGTATTGAGTAGGTCCCTGGCAGTCGGT